>NW_022196911.1:87650298-87684620 GCF_008632895.1 Mastomys coucha
TTGACTGTGGGATGGTCATTCCTCCACTTCATAACCTGTCTTTCTATCTTTAGGAGATTTAAAAATATATTTTGAGCTTGATCACATACTTACCCCCACTGCTCCCACCCTTCCCTACTCAGACCCATACTTCCCATCCTGCAGCTGCCCTCTACCCTCTCCTCTTGCCTCTATGAAGGTGCTCACCTACCCACCTTCTCCCACCCCACTGGTCCAGCATGCCCCTATGTGGAGTATCAATTCTCTACAGGACCAAGGGACTCTCCCATTGATGTCAGACAAGGCCATCCTCTCCTACCTATGTATCTAGAGCTGTGGATCCTTCCCTGTACACTCCTTGGCTGGCGGTCTAGTCCCTGGGAACACTGGGTGGTCCAGCCAGTCAACACTGTTTTTCCTATGGGGTCGCAATCTCTCTCTGCTCCTCCAGTTATTCCATTTCCCCCACCAGGGTCCCAGAGCTCAGTCTGGTGGTTGGCTCCAAACATCCACATCTGAATTAATTGATGGGAGACCCTCCCAAAGAAGAGCCACACCAGGTTCCTGTCAGCAAGAGCCTCTTAGCAACAACAACAGTGTCCGATTTGGTGTCTGCAGATACTGTTGATAGGGCCTTTTAAATATATTTGCTGTCTAACTCAAGTGGATGCAGGGGATTTTATGAATAAACACAGTGGATCACATTTCATAAAATGTAATTTATAAAACACAGGGAAAGGTCCAGAAGAGTGCAAAGCAGAAGCACATACAAGCTTTATCTAGAAGATATTTTGGGAGTATGCCCCAAACAATATGAAATTGTAATGCTTTGCTTAGGTTAAATAAATTATGAATATAACCTATAATGTTGTTTTTACAAGCTAATCTTAAATTGTGCATTGGAAGATAGCATTTTTAAATTTCATAGAATTGATTAAAACTTATTTCTAATTTCAAGTCAGATGGAAGAATGTTTTTTGTGCATTTCTATGAACAAAAAATACTGAATATATTGAGGTTAAAAAAGTAGAAAAATCAGATATTGTGGAGTTTAAAATATACCAGATGTGATTTTTTTCTAGTGTGGTTTTGGAGAACTAGAATCAATAATGATCTATGTAAATTGAATTAAGCCTGTTCTGTAGTGTGGAAATAACCAAAATGACATTTAAGGGCCTTTTCTAGTCCCAGCTTTAAAATTTCTCCATTATGCTTAAGTTTTTTAGCAGCAAATGAGAAATATGTATATATTATTGATTGGTTTGTATTATTTCACAATGAAATGAAACACTTTATGCTTCCTTGGAATAGCTATGCTGAATATTTCCCTGATCAATAATCATGTTAGTTTCAGCTTCATGTGTCCCCAGTGCAGATTTTATGGGCTGGTCTGCTTGCATTATTTGATGATTCTGACAGTGGCTGACATTACTTCTCTAAAATGAGTGGAGAATGAATTATCTACACTGAGCTATTTGCATCACCTGGCACATCAGCAGAAGCCAAATTGTGCTCACTTCTTATATTACAGCATTTGATTTGATAGTTAGGCTGCACATCTCCGTGAAGTGTTTATATGCTTTGATAATAGACTTCTAGTACATATAGGAAATACAGCATTGCACTACATGATAGGTGACTAGAAGCAGTATGTAGAACTTGGTTTGTGAACTGGCATCTTTACAGTAAGGATTGATAATACCTGTGATCTCGGTTAGGGTTGAGTGAACTAGGGTCAGAATTTGATTGCTTTAAAAGAATTCAGTAAAATCTTTAAAGTATTATAAAGGATAGAAAAATGCCTGTACCACTCACTGTAAATGTGCACACTTATTACTGGGTTTACAATTCCATAAAGGGAAGATTATGAAGACAATTTTTAGGACGTTATGGACATTATGGAGGGTACAGAGCATGAGAATGGTAGTGTTAACAAACTCATAGGTTGATGCTAGTTTGCAAAATAGAAAGCAAGTTTCTCTTATAGGGATGGGCAACAGATATAAGAGAAGCAGGGCTAAGTATTCTGGTTCAAAGTCCTGTGAAGTCCATGGAATCTTATTATCTTTAAGTACAGAGACTGGGTTATATAACCTGTGTGTTAATGAAGAGTTTGCAAAACAAACAAACAAACAAAACCCAAAAAACAGCAAACAAACAAACAAAAACCCAAGAAGGCTTCTGTGAGCACAGGGCTTCCCTCAATTCACTGGCTGAATTCTCTGCTTTTCTCCACTCAAATGACCCATACCATCCTCATCTAAAGCATCCCATGGCCTCTAAGAGAGTTGGGTGCTAATGTTTGCACAGCCCTAAGAGCTGAGCAACCATCCTGTATTATGTATGTATGTATGTATATATGTATGTATGTATATACGTATGCACATATATATGCATATTAGATATTCTCAGGATATATTTGGGGATACCAAATCTACAACTTCTTTAAAAAACTAATATTAATAAGTTGTAAATTATTATAAACCAAAACCTTTAAAAATAAATTACTCAGATTTTTAACATTCTATAAAGTAAGAATTATTGCTTATCTTTTGTAAACAAATTCAGGAAGGTTAATGTTTACTAACATTAAAAGGACATATCGCCATTCACACAGGTCTCTGGAAATATGTGTGGGTGTTCTACTCATCCACTCTACCTATGATTTTGCACAAATTGTTCTGTCAATATTATACTCATTAAGGATTTAATATTTAATACATTTCTCAAGCTCTTGCAAATTCACTTAATTCTCACATACCTGTCATATATTTAATCTTTGGATGTTGACTTTCACCAAAATTATATCAGTAAATTAAAACAACATATTCCAAAACACATATTAGATTGCTAATTCTTCACATTAGTGTTTTTTATTTAAAACCTATTATTGCCAATAAAAAGAATCAACATTGTCTCTTTAAATCTAATACATAAAATACAAAATAAACATCATAACACCATTCTCAGTTTAGAGATACAATCTTAATGCTACAATTGAAATTCTGAGCAGCACACATCACATCTTGTTTTATAACTCTTCGATTTCAAGCTATTCTACATGTCTGTAGTCAATCACGCAACATCACAGGCATGCTTCACACTGTCCTTCCTTTCTACATCACTAAAACCAGTTCTTAAATACAAGAATTGGATCTCTATTGAGCCTCAATTCAAAAGGAAGTGGGTGGTACATCCTGTGCACCCACCCTATGCATCTAGCTATAAACCAAGTAGACCAGATGACACCTATGATATGGTTAAGTTGTAAAAGGTAATTATCTTCAGGATAATTGCCTTCAAGAGAAGTTTTGAATTTTTTTCTCCAATGTAATTTTTAAATTATTCATAAAACAAAGGAAGATAAAAATTATGACTACTTACTTTAAGAGACCAATTTCCATATCACATTTACACATGTGTCTATATACTGGAACACAACTTGGTTGATCTTAAGGCTCTTTTATTCATAAGTTTATATAATCTCCAAATAAAGAAACTTTGACTTCTTCCTTTCTTGTTTCCCATTGATCCCCTCCAATCGTCACATTGCAGTAGGTAAGACTTCAAGTGATGTATGGAATAGCTATGGTGAGGATGGAGACCTTGTCTTGCTCCTGTTCTTGAGTTTAATTCCATTTATGCTGATGTCAGTTGTGGGCTTGCTGTGAATTGCCTTTTTTATGTTGAGGTACACCCCTTCTTTCTCTAGTCTCTCCAGAACTTTTATTATGAAGGGATCTGGATTTTGTCAAAAGTCATTTCTGCATGCAGTGAGAAATTCAACTTCTCTTCATGCTAAACTGAGAGAAAAATGAATTGTTGGGAAGAAAATGTCCCTTTAACAAATGGTTCTTTAAAAGCTGGATACTTATACACAGAAGGTGGAGCTAGAATCAGCCGAAATGGAATAATGCCCTTATCTAAGTTCTGAATCTTTGATATTGCTAAAGATATACTTGATATAGACTAAAGAAAAGTTAATATAGGTAATTACTCTATGAATAAAATGCAAAACATTCAGGAAATAAAAACAAAAATTAACAAATAGGATTGTGTGGAATGAAAAAGATTTTGTCCAACCCCCATCAAAAGAAAGACAAAGTCTATAAAATAGAAACTCTTCTTCATCAGGTATTTATGACATAGATTATTATCAAGAATATATAGAGAGAGAACACAAGAAAAAATAAAAGAATACACCAAAACTCTAATCAGTTAATGGACAATTAAATTCAACAACAGTCTTCAAAAGAAGAACTAACGAACAACTGTTTGAAAATACATACAATACGTTTAGTGATCAGAGAAATGCTAATCTAATGTCTTTGTGGTCCTATGGCACTCTGGTCAGAATGGCTATTTTCAGGAATACAAACTAAAATAAATATGATTGAAAAGGAATACCTAAACATTGTTAACAAGAGTATAAATTAAGACAATCACTTTGAAGTCAATATGGAGTTTTCTCACACAACTAAATATTAAACAATGATATGATCCTACTCCTATCTGTATACCAAATTGCATCAAAGAAAGTAAATGTTAGGGACATCTGAACTGCCATATTTACTGAATCAATATTCAAATTAACAAAGTTATAGAAACAGCCGATAGGTTTATCAATGTATGAGTATGCAGAGAATATGTGTCATATATAGACAAATACAACAACACTGACATACTGACATACATGCACACTGACACACACATGCAAACACACACACATACACACACAAACACGAACACACTGATATCACACATATGCACACTAACACATGCACATGTTGTTACTATCCAGCTATAAAATATGAGATTCTTCAATTTGTAAAAAATGAATAGAACCAGGAATGACATGCAAGGTGGATTCATGCTAGCTAGATATAAAAAGACAAATACATGCTTTCTCTCATGAGTCTATATTTACAAAATACATGGAAATAGAATGAGAAAGAATATTTAGGATGCAAAAGGTAATCCTAGGAAGGCGAAAGGGAAAGCCAGAGACTATAGAACTTTCCATAAATAGGTCGAGTAAAAATGTTCATAAAGATAAAAACAAATGAAGAGCTAAACCTAATATATCAGGGAAAGGATGCGAAACTAAAACTATAAATAAATATAAAACATAGTAATCAAAAGTGAAAAAAGACAGGATGAAAAATATTCAAATAAATGAATTGTTCATGTTAATGAGAAATCCTGAACACTCATGTGATTCTAAAACAAACAAGGTCTATTTACATCTAGCCTGGAGTATGCAAAAACTAAAGAAACAAAAGATGGAAGTAAACTGATAGAAAAATATATGAAGGAAATCAAGCAGGGCTGGATTTATAAGTGCAAGATAAATTGACTGACTTCATGATTTGTAACTAAGTTTGCTCATTTGCATAAAATGAATATTACATTAACAAAACTTATGAAAGCTTCAGGGTATACAGGCCATATAATATGATTTCTAAAAATATAAAATGAAACATGATAATGCTACATTGATAAATATCAATATCATTCTAGAAAAGCTTACCTAGTTAGTTCCATCTAAATAAAGTCACCAATTGTAAAAATATTATTTGAATGTCTATATTATGTTTACTTAGTAATGATATGTGTGTGTATTTCTAAACACATCAGTACACACACACACACACACACACACACACACACACACACACACCTTAGCTCTGTAACAGGAGACAATTCGAATTTATAGGTCAAATGATTGTTTACAAGTATTGACTTTACTTGGAAGAGTAAGAAAATATCAACAACTTATAATAGCATTCTTTTTTTATTAGATTTTTTATTTACAATATCTCCTTTCCAAGGTTCTCCCCCCCAAAAAAGAAAAAATAAAATAAAATTAAATTAAATTAAAAAGAAAACCCAAACTAAAATAAACCCCTGTTCCCTCAACCTTCCCCCTGCTCACCACCCCAACCCCTCCTGCTTACTGGCCCTGGCATTCCCCTACACTGGGGCATAGAACCTTCACAGGGCCAAGGGCCTCTCCTCACATTAATGACCGACTTGGCCATCCTCTGCTATACATATGCTGCTGGAGCTTGAGTCCCACCATGTGTACTCTTTGGTTGGAGTTTTAGTCCCTGGGAGCTCTGAGGGTACTAGTTAGTTCATATTGTTGTTTGTCCTAAGGGGCTGCAAACCCTTCAGCTCATTGGGTCCTTATCATTACTATTATTTGAATTACAAAAAATAACATTCTCCAGAATGATTTAAATATGAAATCTCTGTACCATCCTATATGTCCAGTAATAAACAAAGAATAAAAATATTATAAAGGACAAAACCAGTTTAAATCAAGGAATGTTTTAACAAATATATGTATTAAAATCACATGATTTAAATATATAGTATCTTGGCTATTAAATATTTATAAGTGAATACTTTCTAGTTACTGGCTCACTCAGGTACTGAATAAAATCCATTTTCAAAAAGATACAATATTTTGGACACTAAATGCTAAGAAATTGATAATTCAAAGTTATTCTCATTCATTTATTGAGTAACACTGTTAAAACAGTAACATGAATTTATAGCAGAAAACCAGAAAAACTGTGATATAACTGTCAAATAGAATATTAAAATATTATGAAATACAAGTGAATATACCTGAAATAATAGTGGTAAATGAATAGTGAAAACTAGGATTCATAAGATTCTCTGGATTACTAAGAATTCTTAACTATATATCATTTTATTTTCTCAGAAATAAGAAAAACTATCCCATAAATTTGATATAGAAATGCCAAGGGATAGTGGGGAAGTGACCTTACAATGAGGAAAAAAAATCAAGAACGCAAGAGACTTGATGCATTTGTTTACATAGCTACTGTGTGTGTACATGTGTATGTGGGTTGGGTGCATATGTGTAAGAGGGTGGGATATGTGTCTGTGTACATGTGTACATGTGTATGCGGAGTGGGTGCATATGTGTAAGAGGGTGGGATGTTTGTGTGTGTGTGTGTGTGTGTGTGTGTGTTAATGTTAGATACTGAATCTCCAGCACCCTCTTTAAATTTTCCCATTTATAGAGAAGGAAGACTTAAGAAGTAATAATCTTTCACCACCTTCAGATTTTGAGAACCACTTGTTCTGAGCCTTCTGTTCTCAGTATAAGAAGAAACAATCCGAGAAGAGTTGGAAATGTTAACCTTGCCGACACCCACACATCAAAAGCAAGTACTTCACAGACCACAGGAAACTCAAGAAGAAGGAAGACCAAAATGTGGATACTTTGGTCCTTCTTAGAAGGACCAAAATATCCATGGGACAAAAATATACAGAGACAAAGTGTGGAGCAGAGAGTGAAGGAAAGGCCATCCAGACTGCCCCCCGCCCCAGGATCCATCCCATATAAAGTCACCAACCGCAGACACTATTGTAGATGCCAAGAAGTGCATGCTGACTGGAGCCTGATCTAGCTTGTCTCCTGAAAGGCTCTGCCAGAACTTGACATATACAGAGGCAGATGCTGGCAGCCAACCATTGAACTGATCACTGGGTCCCCAATGGAGGAGCTAGAGAAAGGACTGAAGAAGCTGAAAGGGTTTGCAGCCCCATAGGAAGAGGAAGAATATGAACTAACCAGAACCCCCAGAGCTTCCAGGGGGGACTAAAGGGACCCATGGCTCCAGCCACATATGTAGCAGAGGATGGCCTTGTTGGACATCAAAGGGAGGAGAGACCCTTGGTCCTGTGAAGGCTTGATGTTCCAGTGTAGGGAATGCCAGGAAAGGGAAGAGGGAGTGGGTGGGTTTGTGAGCAGGGGGAGAGTGAATGGAATAGGGAACTTTTGGAGAGGAAACCAGGAGAGAGGATAATATTTGAAATGTAAATAAAGAAAATATTTAATTAAAAAAAAGCAAGCACTTGAGGTCTTCATTTATATCAGGCTTTCGAGCTGCACCTATAATCATAGGATTACAACTCAGAACATTTTTTTTAGAGCCAATTCATTAAATAATATCCAAGGTTTTCAAAATGATGTGAGGAATATATGATAAGATAAATATCTCTTTTGAAAATACTTACTTCTTCTCAGTGGTATTACTATGGCCCAGAACACTTGTTAGAAAATTCCATCCATAAAAAAATAAAAAAAAAAATCCAAAATCAAAAGATCAAAACATCAAACCAAACCAAACAAAGAAACAACCAAACAACCAAACAAGCAGAAACAGTCTTTAAAAGGTAAACATTAATGTTGGTAGATAAACATTTGCTTCGTCCATTGGTGATGTTAGAATGCCTGGGCCAACTCTGAGTCAATTTGCCTCTTTACTACAATAGAAGTACCTTTAACCCCATATGCCTGACATTTGGGATATAATTCTTAGTTGGGAAGGGTAGGAACTTCTCCGTGTTATTGACAGTCAAAAATGGCTCCTTGGAACAAAATTCACTCAAGTTAAAAATCATCATGTAAAAAGGAAAATGGTTTCCAATGTTGTATAAAAAATATTGTTAGAAGTTACTAAGAATTGTGTGATGGTGACAGTCTTGGTTCTAAGATATTTAAATGATATTTTTTAAAATGCAAAATATTTTTATGGGATTCTGACATAAATTATTCTGAAAAGAAAATAGGACATTCTAACATAAATTTTAAATAGTTGACATATACTATGATTAACACAAACTAATTTTTAAAATCAATTTACATCTTGGCAGATTTATTTACCTTAATATTTTTAACATTGTGGGTGGCATATTTTATATTTTATTTGCATCTTTTCAAAGACTATAACTTTGCTTTATTTTTGTTTGTTTAGTTTTTGAGGTAATGTCTCACTATGTAGTCTTGGATGGCATTGAGTTCACTTTTAAAAATCAATATGGCCTTGAACTCATAAATCTGCCTGCTTTGATCTCCCAAGTGCTGAGATTAAAGGCATGAGCCCCTGTAACCATCTTATTGTACTACATTATAAAAAAAAAAGATAATATAAAAACAACAGAACATTTTCTAGAACCAATTAATAAAATACCCCAGCTTTTCAAGATGATGTTAGGAATAATGTCCAGATAAACATCTCCTTTGAAAATAGTTACTATTTATTTATTTGTTTGTTTATTTATTTAATATTCCAAACATTGCCCCCTCTCAGTCTTCCCTCACAGAGTCCTCACCCCACCTCCCCTTCCCTTCTCCTCTGAGAGGGTGGGCCTCACTCCCTGGATATCCCTGTACCCTGTTTCATCAAGTCTCTGTAGAATTAGGCTTATCCTCATCTGAGGCCAGACAAGACAGCCCTGCTAGATAATGGATTCTACAGTAAGTCAACAGCTTTAGGGACAGCCCCTAACTCCAGTTATTGGGGGACCCACATTGGAGACTGAGCTGCACGTCTGTTACGTATCTGCCAGGGTCCTCAGTCCAGCCTGTGTATGTGCCTCGCTTAGTGGCTCAGTCTCTGAGAGCTCTCAGGGATCCAGATTAGTTGACAATGTTGGTCTTCTTGTAGAGTTCCTATCCCACTTGAGGACCTCAGTCCTTCCCCCAAATCTTCCTTAAGAGTTCTCTGACTTTTGTAAGACAGTCCATATTCCAATATGATCTAGCAATTCTCACAGACAGTTTGAAGTTGAATCCACATATTAGGTAGCAGAATTCCTTACACTCATTCCTATGTAAGTGCAGCTGTCAATCACTTTATGTACATACTAGAAAGCAGAAAATACTCTAGATCAGATGTTTACTATCTTTCTATATCTTTTTTAATTTTTATTTTTCTTATTTATTTTTTAATTTTTGGTCCAGACTTTATTCCCCTCCTGTGCCACACCCTGACTGTTCTGTTTGCTTTACCTTCCTCCCCCACTGTCTCCAAGAGAATGTCCCTCCCTCCAACCTACCAGACCTCCCGACTCCCTCAGCCCTCAAGTCTCTTATTTTTATTTATTTGATAGTTATTCGTTCTCTCATGAGAAGGAAAATTCTCACATGATTTAGTGCTGCCTCTTGATCATACTTGCATGAAATGGAAAATAGAAATCAGAGTGTTCTACTGAAAAAGGAAAATGCATGATGTGAGAGTGGAAAAAAGATGGTAAACTTAAGGTTACTGCAAATTTGACAGTCTTAAATGGTAAGACCTTCTTCTGTAGGTTCAAAAATAAAATAAAGCTGAACACAAAGGTATTTACATATTTAAAACTTTTGTCTAACTTCACAAAGAATATTTGAGGGAAAAGAAAGGAATTTTAGCATTTTTCACACATGTGTGCACATACACACATATAAGTATGTATAGATATAGATATAGATATGTTCTATCTATCTCTCTATCCATCTATCTATATAACAAGGATATCGTGAAATTTGCAGGCAAGTGAATGGAAATAGAAAAGAACATCTTATGTGAGGAAACCCAGACACAGAAAGACAAATATTGTATGTACTCACTTATAAGTAGATATTAATCATAAAGGACAGGATAACCATGCTACAATACACAGAAACAAAGATGCTAACTAACAAGGAGGCCCTAGGGGAGGATGCTTGAAAGGGAAATAAAATAGAAGTCGGGGAGATGGAGCTCAATTCACTTCTTAACATGTATTTAAATCTGTGTGTTTTCATGCATGTATGTATGTGTAGTGATTCTGGGTTCCTGGTATCTGTGCAGGCTAGAAGCAGGAATGGGATCCTCTGGAATTGGAGTAATGAAAAGTTGTGTGCTGGCATGTAGCTGTTGGTAAGTGGATCATGTCCTTGAAAAGAGCAGCCAAGGCGCTTACCTACTGAGCCATCGCTCCAGGCCTGCTATTTCATTTTATCATTTTAATTTATATAGAATAAACTGATCTCTGGCTATTTTCCTAAGTGTTTTTCAAGAGATATCACAGTGTTAGTTTTAGTGTCACCTTTATTGTGAAACAATTTTTATATTTGATTATTTCCTAGTTATTATTTACTCATTCTAAATTCTTCCTTGATGTTTTTATGGTCATCACTTCCTCCAATACATCCCAGGCACCTCAAATTGATCTTATGGTATTTTGGCACCCAAAACAATGGTCTTACAATATAAGGATATAAAGGATTGTCAGCTCAAGTACTTACAGCCTAGTCTGCGGTTTTACTTATTCTCCTACCATTAGTAGAAACATCAGATTTCAAGTCCTTGTTCAATTATCATAAATTGCTTAATGGTCATATTTACTCTTGTCTCCTAATGAAGTCAAACTTTCTGATCCATATTTCTGCTTAAGGATGGCGACCTGGCCTCCCTTGGTTTGTAGCCCAGTTCTCTTCCTACTCCATGTAGAACCTTGGCGTCAGTTCTGAACTCATCTGCTCCTCTTTCATTTTTAAAATGTTCTATCTAAGGACATCTTTACTACCCAGCACTTGGACTGACGTGTGAATTTATAGAATTAATGTGTGAATTTACAGAATTAACATGTAGAATTGTTGAGTTGCTTTTCTGCATACTTCAGAGACCATTTTCCCACACTTTGAATGCCACCCTTGCAATCATGTTGTGATTTAGTTCTATGTATGTGAGTACTGGACTGCAAGCTCCTGAAAGACAGTATCACTATGCATCTCAACTTGTGGCATAGTCACATGAATTGCCCTTTGCAAGCTACTAGTTTTGATACTGCATTATGGATTTCACAATTCCTTCATTAAATTTGTAGCTACCATACTGACTGATTTCATTTGCTGACTCCCAGTCACCGCTCTCTCCAGGCTGTCTTCCATTTCCATGTCCTTTATGTGGCTTTGCTCTAATTATTGTCTAGTATTTGACTTTCTTAGTTTTCTTTCTTGTTTGTTAGGCTTTGCTTCTAAACACACAAACACACAAAACACACATAGTGAGGTATGTACAAACACACATACATGCACACACACACACACACACACACACACACACATCCTCTCACAAGCACACCAAGGTGAAATCTGTATCTGTGAGAGAGTAATATAGCTTCTCTCTTTCTGAGACTTTCATTACAGGTAATTTGTACTTTTTAATGAAATCCTTGTGGTTTAGTCACACATTTGTTTTGTTTCTATAAAACCTGTCCAATTAACAAGAGAAAGAGCTGGTGCTAAAAGTTTCATGAGATTGATCTGCATAATATTTTTAAGTCAGAAAATCACACTGCTGCCAAGAGTGCCAGCATTAGTAGCTGACATTCCGAAACAAAGGTCCTCTCTTGTATCTCCCTACCATCACACTTGTCAGGGAGAGCAAATGTGGTCTAAAACATGTTTGCTCGGCTAAGAATTCCTGACAACAAAGTGAAAGAATTGTTATAATTATTCTGAAGGCCAAACCTGAATGGTCACAGTTCTTCAATTAGACTTTTGTTTTCGTTTTTGTTTTGTTCTGTTTGTACTCCATATTTTTGAATCATGAAATAGATAATTTAGTTCACATTGATGACAAAATGAAATTCTATTCATGGGTTCTACCTCAGCTAGGTCCCTCATAAAAAGCCAGGAGTGGAGGTGCACACTTAGAATTACAGTGCTGGAGGAGTAGTGATGGCAGATCCACAGAACCCACTACCTAGTTTGTCTAGCAAAATTGGTAAACTGAAATACTAGGTATAAAACTTTGTTTAAAATCAAAACAATACCTGATACTGCTACCTCTATTTCTTCCCCCTCCTCTCTCCCTTCCAGGCTCCTATCCCTCCAGCTTCCTCTATCATCATATTTCCCCCTCAAGGCAGTACTGAAGCATCTACATCCTGGTCTTCCTTCCTCTTAAGCTCCATGTGGTCTGTGGGTTGTATCCTGAGCATTTTGAGCTTTTGGACTAATATCCATTTATCAAATGAGTACATACCACATGTGTTCTTTTGTGGTTGGGTTACCTCACTCAGGATGATATTTTCCATCCACTTGCTTGCAAATTTCATGACGTCATTGTTTTGAATGGCTGAGTAGTACTCTATTGTGTAAATATACCACATTTTCTGTATCCATTCCTCTGTAGAAGGACATCTGGGTTCTTTCCATCTTCTGACTATAATAAATAAGGTTGCTATGAACACATTGGAGCATGTGTCCTTGTTATATGTTGGAGTATCTTTTGGGTATATATATGCCCAGGAGTGGTATAGCTGGATCTTCAGGTGGAACTATTTCCAATATTCTGAGGAAACTCCAGACTGATTTCCAGAGGGCTTGTACCAGCTTGCAATCCCACCAGCAAGGGAGAAGTGTTCCTCCGTCTCCACATCCTCACAGCATCTGATGTCACCTGAGATTTTGAACTAAGCCATTCTAAATGGTGTGAGGTGGAATCTCAGAATCATTTTGATTTGCATTTCCCCTATGACTAAGAATGTTGAACATTTCTTTAGATGCTTATTGGCCATTCTAGATTCCTCAGTTAAGAATTCTCTGTCTCAGTACCTCATTTTTAATAGGGTCACTTGGTTTTCTGGAGTCTAACTTCTTGAGTTCTTTGTATATTTTGGATATTAGTGCTCTATCTAATGTAGGGTTGGTAAAGACCTTTTCCCCAATCTGTGGGTTGCTCTTTTGTCCTATTGACAGTGTCTTTTGCCTCACAGAAGATTTTCAATTTTATGAGGTCCCATTTGTCGATTTTTGATCTTAGAGCATAAGCCATTGGTGTTCTGTTCAAGAAAATTTCCCCCGTGCCTATGTGTTTGAGGGTCTTCCACACTTTGTCTTCTATTAGATTCAGCATATCTGTTTTATATGGAGGTCCTTGATCCACTTGGACTTGAGCTTTATACAAAGAAAAAAGAATGAGTCAATTTATATTCTTCTACATGCAGCATTTTTCCCCCACTGGATGGTTTTAGCTCATTTTTCAAAGATCAAGTGACCATAGGTGTGTGGGTTCATTTCTGAGTCTTCAGTTCTATTTCATTGATCTACATGGCCCCTGGTTGAGGGATGAGGTCATATACCCATCTCAAGTTTTTTAACTCAGAAATGTTTCTATCCAAAGGAAGAGCAGGGACAAAAAATGGATCAAAGAAGGGTCACCCAGGGATTGTACCACCTGGGGATCCATCCTGTCTGCAGACACCAAAGCTGACACTGTTGCCATTGCCAAGGGGCACTTGCTGAGAGGAAACTGTTGTGGCTGGTCCTTGGGAGGGTCAGCCAGCAATTGACCAATGAGATGTGGATGTTTGGAACCAATAATCAGAATGAGCTCAGGGGCCCTCATAGTGGAGCTGGCAGAAGAACTGGAGGAGCTGAGGAGGATTGCAATCCGATAGGAAGAACATTAGCTGGCTGGATGAACCATCCAGTGTTCCAGGAACTAGACCACCAAGCAAGGAATGTACAGGGAGGGATCCATGACTCCAGGTACAACGGTAGCAGAGAATGGCCTTGTCTGACATCAATGGGAGGGGAGGCCTTTGATCCTGTGGAAATTTGATGCCCTAGCATAGGGTGATGCTGGAGGAGTGGGGCAGAAGAGGGTGGGTGGGAGAGATTGCACCCTCAAAGAGGCAAAGGGAAGGGATGGGAAGGAGGTTCTAGAATGGGGGGCTTGTGGAGGGGTAACCAGGATATCATTTGAGATGTGAATGATGGAATGATTAATAAAAAAATCAAATTAAAACAAAATAAAAACAAACAATGAACAAAAGAAGAGGTAGATAAGTTTGGAGTACACCACACTTAACAATATTTCTCTTAAATATGCAATACCATATACTTAATTGGACATATTTATACACAGCTAGAATAGTGGGATCAAGCATTAAATCAAAAGGATAATTGGATCAGTCAGCAGGAAAATTATGTCAGAATTGTAAAATGAAAACAGATCAGCTAAGGAATGTTAATCCAATTCTCTTGGTTGAAGGCAGATGCATATCACACACTCTAATAGTGACACTTGTTAAGATTTGAATCTGAAATTAGATTGGTTGCCCATGTTTGGTCACCTAAGACCAACCATTTCAACACTATTCAGAAGAATTCCAGTAATTCCTCTTCCTTCCCTCTAACCATCATTTGCAATAAAACTCCATTTCATTGAATTCCAATGGCACCTATGAAGTAAGGGTGTCTTGAAGTGTTATTAATCTACCATACAATCAAAATAAAATATTCAATTGAACAGAAGGAAATATATTCTTCATTAATATACATAGTCAGACATGATGTTTATATTAAAATGTATTTTATTATATTATTATAGTATAGTCATTTACTTGTATTAAAACCCTAACTAATTCACATTATTGTTTTAAAAAAGTAGACATAGACCAATTTTTTTTAGGTGACTTTGTTTGATTTTCAACTACCAAGGAGCAAAGAAATTCTCCTTTGGCAAACCTATTTGCTGCTACGCTAGGTTTACAAAAATTGTATTTCATTTAATTAGTATTACATTGTCTTTGCCTGGGGAAATTGATTTTTATCCTTAAAGTAATAGAAACAGTTGTAACATTTTATTCTTTATCATCCTAAAATTATTGAAACAGGAGAAAATTCAATGTGAAGGTTGGGATTGTATGTTAAAGCTGACGGAGGTCTTAAATATAGAATGCCTATTCCTTGGTTCAGTGTTCTTACAGGTAAAAAATTGCATGGAGAGATATATTTTGCAGATTTTGTATTTCCTTTAAAAGTCCTCTTGCTAAATTTGAAGGCCTATGTGTTAGCACCCTACAGAGAACAAAATCAATGTAGGCAATATAAATTATAGCGGCTGATAATAGCTTTATATGTTGGTGCTCTATCATTCCTTTACTTAATTTTCCCTTTGAGGAAAATAAATTATCTTGGGTGTTGAATTATTTGATCAAGGCTATGCTTGTTCTTCAGGCTCTGTAGACTCTGGGTCACATAAGCTAAGACTGTAGTTATGTAATTGTGGCTTGCAAATAAAAACAGCACATTGAGAATGTCTGAATGAAATAAAATATCCAGCTGTTCTGAAAACAGTGACCTATCATCCTCTCAAGATTAGTGTTCACTCCTTTAAGTGACTACTCCTGTTTACCCCCATTGAATGTAAATAAGTTCATAAGAGAGACCTTCCATTTTGCCTTTCAGTAATTTTGCACTTTTGATTCATCATCTCATGACATGAAGTACAGCTACCCCCCTTTCCATATTTTGCTTGCCAAAACTATCAGGTAAGAATGTGTCGACCATACGGGAGTAACACATATTCTTATTTTGTAAACAAAGAGAGCTACAATAATTTCCAAGTTGACCTTAGAAATATCTGGATGGCATTTCCATGGAACTTTGAAAACAGAAGAAAACACACACACACACACACACACACACACACACAGAGGAAAGTTTGATGCAATTGGTTCAATTAGCCAGTAATTAATGAAGAATTGAATGCTTTAAAATGCTCCTAGAAAAAAAATAGGTTTAATAAAATAATGAAGCAATTGGGAATGCAAATAAACATAACAAATCAATGTTGAGTATGAATTGTAAAAACCATTACTTCAGTTGTTTAAAAGATATGCACTTGTTTAAATTACCTACAAATTTCTAAACTGGGGTTTTGTCTTGAATATAAAAAAATCATATAAGATTTTTCCTTGCTTTAATTCTATCCAGTAATGTTATGAATAGTTTTGCATTCATTGGGCAAATCATCTACTTTATTAACTGGTTATTTTCTCCTTGAGTGTATTATCCTCATACCTCAACCAACCAAATTCTGAAAGTAAAGGTATAAACTCCTTATGTGGAAAGAGAGCTTATTTGTAAGTTGAGGGAAAGTTTGTGTGTGTCTGCAATTTTTAAAAATTAAACATGCATATGTGTATCATATATCTAAAATATAAACATGTACATATGTGTGTATATATATATGCATATATACACACATATGTATATACACACACACATATATATATATACATATATATGTGTGTACATTCTTAAATACATATATAAAGCTTAAAAACATTCTTGGTTTGTATAATGTTATTTGTAGGCATGCTTTCGGGACTGGCCACTTGGTGTTGGGTAACAAACTGATGTGGTCTTCTCTGGGGAAGATGATTTCTCCAGCTCTCTGAATTCATGAGTTGCTGTATTTCCTTGTGTAGGGTTGAGACATATCCTTGTCTGGGCTAGCCTTTCTTCTGGTTTTATTTTCATTCAGCTTATGTTTAGGTAATTAGGCTGAAAATACATAAGTGTGACATCTGATATTTCTAGAAGACATAGACTCAAGGCAAACTCTGTGTACCTCTGTCTGAATAATTTTCTGTTCCCTTTTCTGTAATAATCTATGAGCCTTGTTGTGGGAATTTTATTGTAGAGGTAGCTTTTGTGACAGAGTTCCACTACTCTGAATTTTGATTGGTTGAGTTTTTTTTTCTCATTACAGAAAATGTCTATCTGCTGCAATGAGAGTATTTTTTAATGTGGGATAAAAATCTACATTTTTCTGTGGGCATGAGTATAAGATTCATGACCCAAATATATCATTCCTTAGTATATACCCAAAGAATTTAATATTATTGTTCACAGTTAATTGCTCAGCCATGTTCATGGCTGCTATACTCACAATATCTAGGAAATGGAGGTAAGCTAAATATCTTCCAACTGATGAATGCTTAACGAAAATGTTGTATAGATACACTATGTAATACTACTCATCTTCAAGGAAAAGTAAAATCCTGAAATTAGAAAGTGAATTGATAGAACTAGTAAAGGTCATATTGAGTGATGTAATCTAGACCCAGAAAGACAAATGTCACATGTTTTCTCTCATTGGAGTCTCCTAGCCTGAAATAACTGCAGAATCTAGAAAGTACAAGGAGTCTTTACTGGGGCAGGGTGGTAGAGCAATAGAGAAGAAATATGGGAGTACAAAGGATCTGATGGGGGAATGGAGAAAATGAGGGGCTTATAATTAGGGAAGGAGGAGGTAAGTGCAGAAGCAGGGAGAATTAGAATATACTAAGGTCATAAAAGGTCATAAGGAGTCATACAATGAACTATCTAAAACAATTAAAAGCACACATAATTATTATATGTATATATATATACATATATATACATATACATATATACATATGTGTATATATAATATATATTATAATATATTAATTATATATATTATATGTATATATGTATATATGTATATCTGTGTATATAATTAATATATACATATATTAATTATGTATATATACATAATTAATGTATATATTAATTGCATTTATATATGTATATATGTATGTGTGTATATATATATATATATATGACACGAGAAGCCTTCGACTGAATTGTTGGTCATAGTTATCCTAGAGAATCTCAAGACATTACTGACTATTGTTATTGCCTTTGGCTGATTCCCATAGGTAGAATATAAGTCCCTATTGCTGAAGATACTATGCATTTCAGATATATAGTCCAGATATCCCTGAGCTGGAACTGACCTGAATGCCTCCTTCCTGAGGGCTATCTTATCATTCATGGTAGCAGAAGGCACCATCAAGTTGGAACAAAGTAACCAACAATTCTACTTTGCTATGATAACTATGAGTCACAACTATTTACAATGTGTGGATGTTATTAGTAAGTTATTTCCCATGCTCTTTTCTTGTTGAATAAAAATAAATCAGACTTTGGGCATTTATACATGTATCCTATTTACAGTATAATAATTAATAATGGGTACTAATAGCAGGTAGGGTGAGGTGATTTTGATTAACTAAAGTACAAACAAATTTGCATGCCATTTCTATTCTTGCCTATCCTGTGTTTCTGGAAAAAAAAAATAGTACAATGATATTAACATAAAGCTCCCATGAGATTTAATCTTAGCTTATTCCAATACATTTTTTCTTTCAAGACAGGGTTTCTCTGTATAGCCCTGGCTGTCCTGGAACTCACTCTGTAGACCAGGCTGGCCTTGAACTCAGAAATCTGCCTGCCTCTGCCCCTCCCGAGTGCTGGGATTAAAGGCGTGCACCACCACCGCCTGGCTTCAATACATTTTTCTTATTCTTCAGTGTTTAACAAAGTTTAACAAGTTCTTAATCATGAGTCTACACATGTCTCTGCATCATGCCCTCCTTGTCCGTTTTTTTCTTTCTTCTCCTCCCTTATAAGTAACTATGACTACAGAACAAAGTTTGTTTGAGTATGATTAATATTAGAGGACTTAGGCTTCTGACAGAGCTTATGTAAGCTAACTATTATTTTTACTTTTAGATAACTACAATCTTCACATATAGATGACACGATCATTAAACTTGTCTCTGTACTGTTCCAAATACTAAAAAAAAAAAATGTTCTATGATTTATTTATTTGTATCTTTAGTCAGTCAGGTACTTAGTTGCTGTTTGGTGTTTGTTATAGGGTCTCATACAGCCCAGGCTGTCTTTAAACTGGGTATATAGCAGAGAATATCCTTCAACGCTTGATGCTTACACATAACTTCTAGAATTTCAAAGTGCTATGATTATCAGGATGTGGCATTGTGTCAATCTGGTCTAAGATTTTTACTTTTTGCAGCTATATTATCCTCTACCATGCAGTGCTGGGATTATCAGTATGTGACATTGTGTCTATCTGGTCTATGATTTGTATTTTTGCAACTATATTATTCTCTACCATGCAAGCAATTAAAACATATTCAGTTCACATTTTTGAAATTGAACAATCTCTTTGTAATACAGATTTTACTTAAATAAGTATTTTAGTAAATGGTTTGCTTTGACCTTGCAAAATTACAATTTTCAAAATAACTCTGTGCTTTTATAATTCCCACTTCAAAGAAGCCTTTTATTGTCTATTTCTTTGCTACATTTGATTTAACTTTTTGAGCCATTGGCTAAATGTATATCTCTTCTCTTTTACATCAAGACGTGATATTAAACCTGAACAGTTCATAGGATGCAGTCTCTAATTACCCCTTGGACATTTTTCTTTCATTTCTGAGAGAGATTTAGAGCAGTGAGTAAGAATCAATGAACAGAGGGGTTTGATTTTTCCATGTCCAAGAATATCAGTACCTACAGAGGGAATCATACAATAATAGATTCTAAATTCTGTTCATGATAATTTTTCTATGAAGATAAAATACATGTCCCATAGTAAGATTACAACCCACCAACTAAATGTGAACAAATAATCTTAGGTTCAACATGTGACAGCCCCTGGGGCTAGAACATACCATGATCAAGCTTTCTATTATGATTTGACTTGAATCTTATGTCTAGCATCAATGAGCAATGCTTCTTTACATTTAGAGATATCTATGAGTGTCTGGAGCTGAATCAACTTATTCAGTAATATAATAGGGTGATTATATTGAGATGCCCTCATATATCTCAGAAATGTGCATACTTCTGATTCAAGTTGGTGGTTGTTTTCGATGATTAGATTCTATGGTGTTCTGGAGGAAGTTGTCAATAGGGGCAGGCTTTGATGTTTCACAAGACTAATGTGCTTCGCTTGCAGTAAGAGATGTGCATTCTCAGAAGTTTCTGCCACCAGATTTTCACTCAGCAATCATGAGCTCTAATCCTTTGAAACTTTAATTCCAATTAAATGCTTTCTTTGTATAAGTTACTTGGTCGCAATGTTGTTGTTGTTGTTTTTATCACAGCAACATAAAAGTAACTTACATAAACAATTTTGACAACTATTGAAATTCTTAGCTTATTTTTCCTGGAAGTTTTCGCTAAACCAAGACCATCACACAAATCTGTCACTAGTACTCTTCTGCCTAAGGTGAAACTTGGATTTTGACATTGATTCCTGAGGGTAAAAATGATGCATCACAGGATAGCTTGTGTCATTTCTATCTCTACAGCAGCCCTCTCCTTAGACTCCAACTCTACTGGTGTATGACCTCTTCACACACAATCACCTCCCATCACTCATCACCATATTTATGTAGGTCGTTCACTCTTCTCTTATCACTTGACTTAACAGTAACAAGTTCACAGTACTTAAATAGGCTTACAGTATACATATAAGGAGCAGAGACATAGCTTCAAAATGATGTACTTCTGATATATTGTGGAAAG
This sequence comes from Mastomys coucha, assembly GCF_008632895.1. Classification (NCBI taxonomy): domain Eukaryota; kingdom Metazoa; phylum Chordata; class Mammalia; order Rodentia; family Muridae; genus Mastomys; species Mastomys coucha. Next base: position 87,671,291 of record NW_022196911.1, read on the forward strand.
TCCTTCACATAATGACAAATGAACTTTTCATTTCAAAATCCTTTTCCCAGTTATGAAAATTTGCATTATTTCTCCCAAGGTCACCTGTTAAAAGTTTTCTTTTGACTATAATCCATCTAGATCACTAAAAATGACTAAAGTACCAGATTAAAAAAAATAACAAATACATTTTCTTCTTATAAGAACACCAATGTAATTAGCAACCCATCACCATTGATGGACATTACTTAATCCTTTGTATCGTATGTGTAATGATTATAGCTAATGCAGTATATTTGTTAATGAATAATGAATGCCTAAATACTCTATCAATATTCAGTGTACCTTCTAAATAAATCCTGGTGAGAACTTCTCAGTGTGCAAAATAGTTAATTTTCACCAGTGACGAGTTTAGGATGATAAAAAGGGGAAATTCTTCTTAACCCACAGCATAGCTGCCAACAGCAGCTTGTAAACACCAGTGAGCTCAACAGAATGTCTATGCATATATGACTGTTTACAGCAATGTCATCATTCATATGTTTTATTAAAATGCATTGCAATGCATATTTGAAAGCTTCACATAGGATTAAAATACATCAAGCTTATTTTAAGATTACTCCAGCAAGGAGTATTGTCATTGTGAAAGATGAGTAGAACTAAGACCTATTTTAATGTTTTATGAAAACATTATTAAAAAATCCATCATTAGTCACATTCTCCTTCAAGTCGCTTAGCTCAGTTAAAATACATTAAGCTTCCTTAAAAATCAATAAAATGTTTTAAAAGGTTTCTTCCTGGCACAAAGCAGATGGGAGATATAATTATTAGATATATTTTAATCTCCCTTAAACAGCAATGCCTAATCCATCATTTTGGCTTATATACTCCCCCCATACTCTTTGTTGTTGAATAAAGCAACATTTCAAAATATATGCTTCATTTTTTTTGCTCTGTATTATTGCTTCCATTTAGTTTTATATTGTACTCTTTGTATAGTTCTCAACAGTGGTCACTTTTTAGTTTAGATTTGTATTGTACTATTTATAAAATTCTCAGGGGTGATCACTTCTTAATTTTACTCATTGTAAGGATTCATGTGGACCTCCACTCAGTTTAACAGTGGGAACCCATAAGATGCATAAGTCAAATACTGTTAGTATGTACAAGGTCATAGATGTTATCTGCAGCCCACAGTGATTTATACAAACCTAGACACACACACACACACACACACACACACACACACACACACACAGAGCTATACAAACACAAATATGCACACACACACAGAGAGAGAGGAAAGAGAGAGAGAGAGAGAGAGAGAGAGAGAGAGAGAGAGAGAGAGAACACCACACCCTGCCATATACACCATATCATGCATGCCACATGGTTAGTTTGAATATTCTATGGCATGTACCAGGTCTTGGTTTAGAAGAACAGACATTCCACTGATCCATGGAGCTTGAATCAAGTATGGGCCATTCTGTTACTCTGCCTTTTATAGCCTCAAAGCAAGTCACTTTTAACTATTATGGTTTGGTTTGGGAGTGACAGGGTTATAACTTAGTTGGCAGAGTGCTTGCTTGGCATTCACAGTGCCCTCTCTTTAATCCTCAGCATCTCATACACTGGGTTTGGTAGCACAAAGCTCTTATCTCAGCACTTGGCAGGTGAAGGCAGTAGGAACAGAAATTCCAAGTTATCCTTGTGTAAATACACTGTGTGATTACTTTGGCATGAGATATCTAAAGTAGTTAAAATCACAGAAAGGGAAAGCAAAACTAGTGGCTTTGGACTTCATGGAGAAGAAGGGGCATTCGCATCTCACTAGTATAGAGTTTTAGATTTGCAGAGTGCAAAATCCTGAAGACTCTGTTACATGATATGGATATGTCCTTAATGCTAGTAGACTTCACAGTGAAAAGTATTTCAGGTTGCAAGGTTAATGATTTTGTCTATTTTTAATAACAATTTTTAAAGGCAAATAAAAATAAAAGCTGGAGGGAATGGCTACTCCATTGATGGGCTTTTTTTTTTTACATGGCATGTGCCATTATTTGCTGGCTAATTACACATTTTTATATCTCTAATAGAATGAATTCTTTTTCTTCTCTGTTTTCCATACCATGCATCTAATTCATAGTCTAAAAGTTCATTGTTTGGGCATTCTGTAGATGGTTATACTAACTCTAATGCTAGCAAATTCTATCTCCTGTGAATGTTTGTGTTTGCTTGTTTTGTTTTATTTTTATCTCCTGTTGCAAGTTGCCCTTTTCTCCTGAATGGTTCAGTATAACTCTGGAGACAGAGAGTCTCATACCTAGCTCTGTTTTTCATTCACAGCATTATATTTAGTTGAGCATCTAACAGATCAACTGGCAGGACTCCAATGTCAATGGAGCCAGTTACATGACTCATTTATAGAAAAATCTTGTGAAGTTGCCAATTTGTCAGTGTATGACAACATTTCTGTATTTAACATCTTATAGGTTCTGTGGATTTTTTTTTTTAATTCTCTCAAGCATTACTTATCAACTTCAGTCTCCTCACTCTCCATTCATCCCATTCCCCGCACCATACTCCCATTCACCTAGATCCACTCTTCCTCCTGCATCCCAAGGGTAGTCAAAAGAGTCAGAAACAATCCAAACTCGCATTGTTAGGAGTCCCAGAAAACCCAAACCTACACATCCATAACATATATACAAAGGTCTTAGCAATGACCCACACAGACTCTGTGATTGTTGACTGAGTTTCTGTGAGCCCTATGAGCCCTGGCTAGTCCATTCATTGGGCTAGGTTCTCCTGGTGTCCTTGATCCCTCTGGCTCCTATAATTCTTCCTCCTATTCTTTAAAGTTCCCCCAAGAGCCACTCAGTGTTTGGTCATGGGTCTCTGTATCTGCTGCCCTTACTTTCTGGATGTAGCTCCTCTAATGATAATTGGGCTAGGCACTGATCTATGAGTGTAGTAGAATGCCATTAGCAATCATTTCCTTGACTCTCCACCCACAACCCCCAATCACTTTTGGTTCTATCCCCAGTCTCTGGGCTAGCCAGCCTCTGGTGGTGCCTAGCTTTCTAAGCAGTCTCACGTTTGGACTCCTTGTGGTGTAGGCTTCAACTTGGACTAAACAGTGGTTAACCAATTCCTCATGCTTTGTGCCACCCCAACACAGTTGTTTTAAATCAGCATCGAATTCTTAGGCTCTAGTGGTTTCTCTTTTCTTCCTCTGAGTACATGAGGCCACGTGCTCATACCTGGGTCATTTATATTCTTTCACAGGAGAGGACCGTATTTTCTTTAACCTCTAAATTACTTCTGGATTATTTTTAGAGTTTTCTTGCCTGTACTGGTTCTTAATGATTCACAGTAAAATTACATAATTACTAGTGTGACTGTAATAACTCATTTTTCTATTTGTCATGCCATAACTGATGGCCCTGTCGATCATTATGGTCTATAAATTGTTTTCTCTGGAATTTATCTTACATGGATCAATATTAAAATCTTTTCATGTGCAGATAAGAAATAAACCTAATTTACATCCCTGTAAACATTTTCCATTCTCTGTGGTGTCTCACAGTGCAGAAAGTTTACCCCTTGGTGCACTTCTGTTTTGGTATATATATATATATATATATATATATATATATATATATATATATATATGACTGTAGTTTTAAAGTTTGTTATTGTTTCTAAGAATGGAGAGAGTAGAGTTTTCCTCTTTATACACACACACACATGCATATGTATTTGTATGTGTATATGTATATGTATATATAACGTCAAATACGGTTTCTGCTAAATAGCAACACTAGTTTCCACCTCTAAACTCTTTTTATTTATTTATTTTTGAAGTTTAGATTTTTTATTAAATTAATTTATTTTTATACTCTATATTCCATTCCCTGCCCCTCATCTACACTACAAATGCTCCACATCTCACACCTCCTCCCTACCCCACCCTCTGTCTCCACATGGATGCCCCCAACCACCATCCCATCTGAACTCTAAACTCCCTTGGGCCTCCAGTCTCTTGAGGGTTAGGTGCATCATCTCTGAATGAACACAGACCTGGGAGTCCTCTGCTGTATGTGTATTGGGAACCTCATATTAGCTGGTGTATGCTGCCTGTTTGGTGGCCCAGTGGTTGAGAGATCTTGGGCGTCCAGGTTAATTGAGATTGCTGGTCCTCCTACAGCTTCTTCAGGCTTTTCACTAATTCAACAACAGAGGTCAGCAACTTCTGTCCATTGGTTTGGTGCAAATACTTGCATTGGACTCTTCCAGCTGCTTGTTGGGTCTACTCACTAGTCAGTGGATATTAGCCAAGAAAAAAAAAAAGTATGGAATACCAAAGATACAATCCTCAGCACTCAAAAAGGTTAACAAACTGAAGTGGTCAAGTGAAGACACCTCAATCCCACTTGGGAGAGAGAAGAAAACAATCACAATTTTGGGGAAGGAGGGAGGGACCTAGGAGGGAAAGTGGATAGGGGTAGTGGAGGGGAGAGGGGAATGATCTGGTATTGGGTGAGGGTAAAGGACTGAAGCCCTACAGGCCAGCAGAAAGAATGAAAACAGGCAACCTCAGGAAATAGGAGGTTGGGGGACCCTTCAGAATGTACCAGAGACCTGGGAGGTAAGAGACTCTCAGGAATCAAAGGGTTTTAGATGAAATGCCTGACAGTAGGGAGAGGGAACTTATAGAGCCCACCTCCAGCAGGAAGACAAGACAGCATCAAGTGAGGGATGGGGTTGCCACCCCACAGGCACATTCCTGACCCATAATTGTTTCTGTCTGAAAGAATTACAGGGATGGAAATGGAGAGGAGCCTGAGGAAAAGAAGGTCCAGCGACAGGCCCTAAGTGGAATCCAGCTCAAGGGGAGGTCCCAAGCCTGACACTATTATTGAGGCTATGGAGTGCTCACAAAAAGGTGTCTAGCATGACTTCCACCTCTAAGCTCTTAAAATTAATGAAGTCATTTTTAATGAATCTAAATTTCACACATACACACATACAGGTCTGAACATAAAAATTTATAAGCATTTCAAGTTTTAACAAACAAAAGAAAAGTAAAAAAAAAAAAAAAGAAAGATAGAAAAAAAGAAAGCTTCAATCCTCCTATAGTATTTCACTGTGTTTATAAGTCATTTTACCTCCAGGTTGCCGATTGCATATTTACAAAATTAGCTTCACAAAGCCTTCATCTTAACATTTACAACAAAGAAGATAAATGTTGTTTATTAGCCAAATTCCAGATTTGATTGCAAGTTGCACAGATCTACTTTATAAATCATCAATTTTCACTCTGGGATACTGAAAAGAAGACTAGGTACATGAGACATATAATTAAGTAGTGCCTTCCTATTCAGAAAACCATGCTCCAACTGTTACTTCATGTAACCCAAGTTTCATTGTCAAGAGAGACAATAGTCATTCTACAGAATTTAGGCTGAAAATACCTCCATCTAAAGGTGAGTTACTGGGACTGGCCTCTTAACAAATATTCCAGGCTATATGAGCCCATGGTCCAGTACCTGTATAATCCTCTCTCGACAGTGCATATGCTGCTAAATATGTATATCTATAATTACCTTACACAGAAGAAACAGCTTAGTTTATTTGTTTGCTTGTTTGTTTTCAAAGCTTGCGTTGTTTAGTTTGAATTATGCACGTGTAAGAATGTCTTAGGTTTCTATTGCTGTGACAAAAACACCATGACCAAGAAGCAAGTTGGGGAGGAAACAGTTTATTTGAGTTACAATTTTAGATCATAGTAGTCCATTATCAGAGGAAGTCAGGGCAGGAACTCAAGCAGGTTAGAACCTGAAATCAGTATGTAATGTAGAGGGCATGGAGGGGTTCTGCTTATCAGCCTACTTCACAATGCTTTCTCATCCTATTTTCTTATAAAATCCAGGTCTAACAGAGATGACACCAACCATGATGGGTCCCCTATCCCTCACTGATCAGTAATTGAGAAAATGCCTTAGAGGTGGATCTCATGGAGGCATTTTCTCAGCTTAAGTTCCTGATGACTCTAGTATGTGTTAAGTTGACAGACAAACACAGGTCATAAAAATGTGTCTATTCCAAAGGTTGCCAACGGAGATAAAATTAAAGGCAGTTATGGTTTCCTGACATGGACTCTAAGAACTAAATTTAAGTCTTCTGCAAGATCAGTGCCGGCTGTTAATTACTGAGCCATTTCTGCATCCATGGTTTGTGTTTATAGGTATAAAATGTATCTTTATAAACAGCTGTATTTAGTTCCCAAGAAAATAGTGATACCAAGAAGCAAATGCTCTGCTTCTTAACAGAACTGCGAAACAGAAAATGCAGTGTACCAGGATAAGCTAAATGCAAGTTTAACTTCTAAGATGGCCTGCCATTCTAAATATTGCCTTCCAGTCATTTTTATCCAGAGTGCTTCTTCTACTTTTGTCCCTATAAATGAAGTTCTCATTTCAGTGTGGTCTCAGAAGCAATTTCCTATGCTTTCTCACAGAAGTACAAGCTACAAACATTATTAAGTTTTTTTCCAACATACATAATAAACCATAGTGCAGCAGAGCAGTGAATCATAGTCTTGTTATGTCAAATATGCAGGTGATAGAAATGGAACAATCCAAAAGGCAAAAGCAAAGCAACACACACACACACACACACACACACACACACACACACACACACAGAGAGATTCTTAGTACATTATAGCAAATAGCCTCTGACCAGCTGACCAACTGTATAAAGGTGTTGGAAACATGATATGTTTCTTCTACTGACAGCTCCCTACTGTAGTCTCCTAGGTCATCTGGTAAGCAGAGTGAGTATATGTGCATCACATCTTCTAACACTCACTTTCAGTGTCTTTCTCTGTCAACCATAATATACAAAATTAAAAGCTGAAAAGGTGACTCAGAAGTTAAAAGTATCCACTTGCAGAGGGCACAACTTTGCTTCCTAGAACCTGTGTTGATTGACTCATGACTCTGCTTGTAACTGCACCTTCAGAAAATTGAATGTCTTTCTTCTTTCTGATTTCTGTGAGTATTTGCACACACACATACACACATACACACACACACACACACACACCACACACACACACACACACACACACACACCACAATTGAAAATGTTGTAGATAAAGATTTGTAGATTTACTTATGTTAGGTAAATAGGAGCAAAGATGCTAAGCACCAGCCTCAGCTATGTCCAGGTTCAGGTTCCTGAGAGTGGTGTTCAGGAGTAGCAGAAACAAATGACTGGAAGTCAAATCTTGAGTTCAAGCTCGTGGCCTAGGTCCTGTGGAGATGGTTTCCAGACTGTGCACTCTCTCTTGTGCTCTTGTGTTCTCTCTCTCCCTCTCATTCCTCCTCCTGCCCCTCTCTCTCTCTCTCTCTCGTGCATATATGTTTTCTCTCTCTATGTGTATTCTGCTAATCTCTAGACAACCTTTTCTTGTCATTCTAAAAACTGTCTCTCTGATACAACCAGCTTCCTTCATGAGACATCTCTCGTCTGATAGTAAAAGCTCTCTGGGAGGCTTATGGATTATCTGACCAAAGTCAGAAAAACTGCTATAAAAAAATAATCTTGGATCTTCCAACCAAGTTGAAAATCCTGTTAGAAAAAAAATTAAAAGTAATTCTTGGGTTTTCTGAACGAAATAAAAAAACCAGACAAAAATTCTAAAAGCGCTGTGTTCCATCTTCACACAGCCTTCTCCGGATAGCTGCCAGAAAACATTCTGAAAGAGCTTAAAGTAATTCCCGAGATTTCTGACCCTGATTAGAAAAAAAATATTAGAAAAATTCTAAAAGAGCTATGGAAAATTCTAAAATAGCTGTGTTTGTTTTCCATGGATTTTCCAACTAAAATCAGAAACCTGGTAGAAAAAAATTCTTTTTTTTTCACATTAGTTTTTATTAGATTTTTTTTCTTTATTTATAATATCTCCTTTCCCAGTTTCCCCTCTAGAATAAAAGAAGAAAGAAAAAAGAAAAAGAAAAGAAAAGAAGAAAAAAATGAAATAAAAAACCCCCAAAACTAAAACAATCCGGTATTCCTTCCTTCCTCCCCCTGCTCACCACCCCACCCTCTCCCCACTTCCAGGCCCTGGCATTCCTCTACACTGGGCATAGAACCTTCACAGGGCCAAAGGTCCTCTCCTCCCATTGATGACTGACTTGGCCATCCTCTGCTATACACATGCTGCTGGAGCCATGAGTCTCCCCATGTGTACTCTTTGGGTTGGAGCTCTAAGGGTACTGGGAATCCTTCCTATATTCAATCATCAAATCCAGACACTATTGTGGATATCAGCAAGTGCTGGCTGACGGGAGCCTGATATAGCTGTCTCCGGAGAATCTCTGACAATACCTGACTAATATAGAAGTAGAGGCTCACAGCCATTAATTGGACTGAGCACAGGGTCCCCAATGAAGGAGTTAGAGAAAGGGTTTGCAGCCCCTTAGCACGAACAACAATATGAAAAAAAAAATCTTGAAGATCTGTTTTTCTGCTCTCTAGAGATCTCCAGACAGCTCTCCAAACATTTCCAAATAATTCAACTTTCTCTAGAGAAAAATTGTAAAGAACTGCTAATGCATTAGTTCATCTCCTGTAGACCAAAAGCCCAAACTTTTAGTTACATATCAATTCAGTTATTTATTCCAGGTTCCCTTTTGATTATTGTACCAATCAGCATCTTGGGACCCCAGCCCCTTAATTCTTAGGAGGAAGCAAGCACACATTTTCTTTTGGTACTGCAAAGGAATTCAGAGACATACCTGCTTCTGTTAAGCACAGACAATAAGCGAGTTGAGTGGGATGCCTTACTGAAATTACTATGTCTATCACACCTGGACCTAACCTTGTTTTGTCACAGGCTGATCCTGAATTCAGGAATTTATGTGCCTTTGAAAGCATACGACAACAATGAAAATCTTAGCTGAATGGGATCTCCTGCAATCACCAATCCCTAAACCTCTTCTTCCTCTTCTTTAGTCTCTTTCTGACAATTTGGCACATAGTGTAGCTGCCTGTTTGACATTAGATTTCTGAAGTCCATCATATAATTCATATTTCATTCTTATTTTTGCATAGTTGAAGGATTATGTATTTTCAAACTCATGATTTTAGAGTTCCACAGCCTTAAGGGCTGTCTTGAAGATCCCAGCATTTGCCACTTTTCAAAAACATTAGCCACAACTTCACTTCGTGAATTCATAGTCTCCGATTATCATGGAGTAATTAATATTAACAGGGAGAACATTCCTTAAAGGAGGAATGCAAAACACATACAATATTATACAAACAATCCTTAGGCCCACAGCAGCCATAGGCTCTCATGGAGGCCTAAGCCTACTGGCCTATCTCAGTGGCAGGAACCATGTCATTCTGTCTCCACCAAGGCCATGCTGGACTCTGCACAGAGGATCTGACATCACAAAAAGAATGTAACTTACAATGTTGAGTCTGCTCTCCTGTGAACTTTGTCTACTTGAGCAAGCATTTTGGTACAGTTTCAGAAAAGAATATCATGTGTTCATGTCTGGGTGGATATTATGCCACATGAGTATTTTATATTATTGTGAAACATTCATGAGCATATCTCATATATTTTTAAATTTTTTTTCTGACCACTTGTTTGGCATAATTGCTAGCAGGCTGTTAAAACATGTCACTTCCTCACTTTAGACATGCACAGAGAATTTATGCTCCATCTCATCACAATAATTTTTATTCTTCCTTGTTATATTCTAAATGAAGACATCAAGCTCATGTATGACCTTCAGTTACATGAACTGGATTTTATATATTCAATAAGGATTAATTATTATTATTTAAGTGCATATATTTTATTAAATCTAGTCTAATAATGGGTTGCAGACACTTTTGTAGAATTGTTTCTTACTATATTTATTAATTGTGTGTGTGTGTGTGTATATGTGTGTGTATGAGTGTAGACACATGCCACAACATGTGCTTGGTCAGCAAATAACCTTCGGGTGTCTTTTCTTATTTCACTTTGTGGGTTCTACATTGTACCCAGGCGTGGCCTCATCTCCTTTACCAACTTCACATCACACTGGTCCCATTTCTGGATTGAAGTCTATAAGAAAATTATTAAAAATTCATTTACTACATATATTTTTCTATTGTTTAATTCAGCAAAGATTTCATTTTATAATTTAAAACTTAATTGAAACATTACATAGTTTTCTCCTCTCTTTTCTCACTCTAAACGTTTTTATGCCCAGCATCACCTCCCTCTCACATTTGTGGTCTCTTTTCCTTATATTTAAATATATATTTACAGAGACAAATGCACACTTACACACACACACACACACACACACACACACATTGACTAAGTATAAACCTCCATGATTTCTTAATATGAATCTGTAAAAGATTATCTTATATAATAATAAGCATTCTTCATAGATTAATGCTTTTCTAAAATTTTTCTAAGATATCTCAGAAGTAGATAAGGAAGGCTATTTATCACTCTGGTTACTCTTAGAAACAATTTTATTCAATTCTGCTTATAATTTTTGTAATACCTGACATATTTGGGGGCAAACAATGATGATGGATTTTTGGAATTTCCCACAATGCAGTTTAATAGCCAAGAAATATGTTTCACCTCACCTGGCAGTGGAATTATTTTCATTCTGATTGAATTTCTATTTAATGATAGTATTTCTGATATATCTATTCTTTCTTGGTTATAGTTCAAGCTTCATTTATATTGTCAATATTTGCATAAACATGCACTAGTTATAATTATTGCTTTCAACCAAAGTTTTCTTGTCTAAGGAGTAGCATTGCTGAAGAAGCCCAAAATGCCCTTTCTCAGGAATCACACATAGAGAAAATCTATGCCATTTTAAGTGGTGAATGGATAGTATTTAATAAAGTATCTTGCAAAACATCATATGAAGACCTGTGTACTCCTGACCGAAATCCATACAGATATTCTACTTCTTCCCCTTTTCTTCTTCTTCATCTTCTTCCTCCTCCTCTCCTCCTCTTCCTCCTCCTCTTCCTCCTCCTCTTCTTCTCTTTTTAACTCCCATGTCTTTTTGTATTTTTTGAGACAGAATTTTCAATGTATATTTGGTTGACCTATAATTCATTATATAAATCAGAGTGGCCTCTGGCTCACCACTATCCACCTGTCACTGCCTCCAGAGTACAGCAATTAAAGGTGTGTGTTTCTATTCGTGTCTCTAGAGATATTTTAGGTAAATATTTTAGATGTTTTAGTTTGAAAATTGAGTAATATTTTCCCTAATTAGTTGTAATTCAGAATTAGGTTCAAGGCAACAATCTTAAAAGCACTCAAACATTAAAGTAAATCTTGAGATATCTGTTCACAGAAGTCATTATTTTATATGCAGACACCCATTACCTTATATGCTGTAAGTGGAAAATATGCCCACTTACAGCACCACTGGAAAGTAAATTGCTTAAGAAAAAAGCTTAGTTCAGGTAGTGAAAGATAAGGTGATCTTATGTTTGCAATGGAAGACTGATTCTTAAATTTATTATCCAGAGATGCTTTTAGATTATCCTTATTCCCTATAAAAATATTAGTGAACCTTTAACTAATAAATAGGAAAAATTCTAAAATTCAAATGAAACCACAAAGGATTGTGAAGGGTATACCAAATCTTGAGAATGAACAGGTATTGAAGAGTTCAAACAACTTCCTATCAAAACCCATTTCAAAGCTACAGTAGTTAAAGACAGTATGCAGAAATAGGCAATAGTATGACAGGATAGAGACCCCCAGAATAACACATATATATAAGCCACTCAGTCTTCACCCCCAAAATAACACACACATACATGGGCCACTCAGTCTTCCACTCAGGTGGTTTACATCATTTATTTATCAATACATGTGTACTTCTATGATCACATTGTGTATACCCAGAACAATGCAAGCTAAAGGGCCAATGGAAGCAGGCTGCCTCAGGAGTTGTCAGCATGATCGTACTTGACAGATATCATGAGCACAATACCAAGTAAGTCTATTGTGGTCCATGTTGGAACACAGAGAAGATATAAAAATGATGTGGAAAAAGACCAAAACTATAAAATTTAACCACAGGAGCAACTAGAAACAAACACACAAGCAAACATCTTCTATACTCTTCTCAGTATTTCAAGGTGTGTTTTCCTTAAAGTCACTTTATGGTAATATTCTGATTGTGCAGCTACCTTAAATTCATCATATCAAAGAGTAGGTTGGGATAAATCCAAGTTATCTTCATGATTGGCAGGTGACTTGGTGACTCTCTGGGCTTATCTGCCCATTTCGTTTGAGTTTTTAGGGGAGTTCATCAGTTTTCAATGACCTATGTTGCAACTATAACCATGAACTGAGATACACATGCAAACAGTTTGGCTTATGAACACCAATGCTGTGGAGAGTCTCAAAGTACTCCTCATGGAAAGAATGAATAGCAAGGAAGTTAAGGGACAAATGGTTGGAAAACATCAGGATGCTGTGAAAATACTTCCTTTAAGCAAACATGTTTCTGACCTGGATATTTTGAATTCATATTTCATGCATCCAGCACCACTTCACTTTCTGTGAGTTGCTACTGGGTAAGAGAAGCCTGTGACACAACTTCTACACATCGTACTGGCTAAGAATAGCCTGTGACATAGCTTCTACACATAGTCCTGGAATGTATTTCTGTCTCTTACTACTGCATATGGAACAACTATTATATCAATATAAACAATTTAATTGAAGAAGGGATTAATGTGGTAAAGTACTCCTATAAACCAAGTATTTAGAGATAAAGGTATGAAGATCATGACGTTCAGGCCAGCCTCAGCAACATTATGAATTCAATGACATCTTGAGCTGAATAGCAGGATAATGTCTCCAAAAAAAAGGAAAAAGTCCATATTTATATGCACCTGAACCTATTTATAGATGCCACCATATTCTTTTCATATCTTCATTTTCTTGCCAGAAAGTACATTTTCTGTTAGAGTTAAATATGTAGTTTTCATACTAAATGCATTCATATTATTACACCTTAGGTATTTTTTTAGTAGCTGATGTAAACTTATTCTTTAATAAACCTTAAGGTGTGTTGTGAATTTCAAACATCAGTTCTTTGAGAAATAGTTCTATTTTGGCCTAAGTCACATGCCATACAATTCATCCACTTAAAATGGGCAATTCTTGGGATTATTTTTGGCTATTCACAGATGTCTTTAAGTATCAGTGCAGATAATTTTAGGATTTAGCACATTAAAATGTATTCACATCTTTTTTTTTTATTTTAGATATTTTCTT
>NW_022196911.1:87684630-87685024 GCF_008632895.1 Mastomys coucha
AGGAGATAGCTATATTTAGGCTGGCTTGCCATTCCTTCATTACCTCCAGAGAGTGCCTTAAGCCAGAGACACAGGCGGGATCCGTCATTTTCTCTTGGGTGAGTTTCTGAGACAGGAGCAGCCAGCCGGGAGGCACAGGTCCCATGACTCCCAGGGGAGCTGCAGGGTGGCGGGGACACGATCCTCTCAGCTTCTGAGTGACAGAGGAGGATCAGCATCCTTCTCTGCCCATTCCCTGCAAGTGGAGGGCCCTACCTCCAGGGAATGCCTTAAGCCAGAGACTGGGGCGAGAGCCTCAATTTCCTCTCTGGTGAGTTTCTAAGACAGGAGCAGCCAGCTTGGAGGAACAGGCCCCACGAGTCGCAGGGGACTTGCAGGGCTGCAGGGACAGGAC
>NW_022196911.1:87685960-87698462 GCF_008632895.1 Mastomys coucha
GCACAAAACAAAGAAAGAATACTAAAAGCAGTAAGGGAAAAAGGTCAAGTAACATATAAAGGCAGGGCCATCTTCTGCAGCATGGGTAAGGGCCATGTCCTTAAAAATGAATGTTTTTCCCTCCCCCCAGAAAAAATAATGATGAAGTAAGGATTGACTGTAGTTATCAGCTAATTCATCCTTGTTTGAATTTGGATGCTTTGATATTCTATAGGACTTGTACAGTTACCCACAGATACTGTAATTCATAAGTGTAATAGTTATGTTATGTCTGGAATCCAGCATTTCCAGCACTCCTCCCCATTCTCTGCCTCTTCCTTTTGTAACATTTACTGAGCCTTAGCAGTAGGTGTATTGAGTTAGATGCGTTGTTGGATCTCTTATTCTTAATATATTGATCATATATTGATCATGTTGATTCCTATCTTTACACCGAATGCTAACAGCCAACTGTAAAGAAACTTCTCAAATTCAAGTTTAAAAGAAGCTCAGGTCAACGGATATAAACATAATGATTATGAAAACTGTTTGACATCATGGCCATTTAGCAAAATCACAAAGGGAGGTTCTGCTCTAGGGCGTATCACCACCCTAGCCATGTGCTTTTACTAAGATTGTAGTACTGCATATGGAATTTCTTCTTGGGGACAGACCCCCCAATCCAAGCAGAACATTAATTTTTCTCACAACAGCTGTGACACTATTGCACCAGTAGGCTCAGCTTGTCTCACAGGTCAGTTTTACAGCATGCAGGGTTCCAAATTGGTAGTATCATTGCTGATTTTGTCCATTGTTTTGACACAGTTCTTCTGCAATAGTAATACATCATTTTCTTGCATTCATCTACGGCAGCCCGTTCTTGATGTAAATTCATGTGTTAATCTTCTTTGAATTCCCCTGTTCATGGTGTGTCATTTTTCTAGTGCTGCTTGAAAAAGATACTCTATGAGCACAGATTTAAGTATTGTCATTGTGATTATCAGAATTTGATTTTTTCATGTTCATCTTTCTTGGAATTTGTTAGTCTGAGATAGATCCATAACATTTGTAGATTTGGAAGGTCCTCAGTGATTGATGCTTTTCTATCAATTGCAGATTTTTTACCCATGATGATGCTGTGTTTTTGTTGTTGTTGTTTTATTTTTTCCTCAGCTTCTTAGTCTTCTCTTCCCCTTTAGCACCTGCAGTCATCATCTGGCTTTTGTTTTTTACTGTGGAGGAGGGCGACCCTGTAGGAGAACCAGCAGTCTCCATTAACCTGGATACCCAAGATCTCTCATATACTGGACTACCAAGCCAGCAGCATACACCTGCTGATATGAGGCCCCCAACACATATGCAGCAAAGGACAGTTAGGTCTGTGTTCATTCAGAGATGATGCACCTAACCCTCAAGAGACTGGAGGCCCCAGGGAGTTTAGAGGTTAGGTGGGGTGTGAGGTGATGATTTTTCCACTACTCCAAGTAATGTGAGCCCCAATAATGAAAATTACATTTCTGGTACTGATTTTAAATTGATTTTATATATATATATATGTATATATATGTGTGTGTGTGCGCATGTGTGATATATGTATATATACATATATATCATGAATATATATGCATATATATTCATATATGTGTATGTATGTGCATGCTCATTTATATTATGTCTGAAGAACTCAGTGTGGTATCTGGCTTTTTGTTTTCATGCATGAAATATTTCCAAGATGTAACAATTATAACTCTTTTCATGACCCTGAATCTTGTTGTGCCAGCTGCTAATATTGTACGGAAAACAATAGTCCTGTTTCTTTGTTTCAGGTTTCCTCTGTACAGTTTCTGTAGACCTTTGTGTTCTTTTCTCAGAAATTTTACTAGATCAGTATGTCAAAATTTACTTTATTGATTTTTTAAAGTACATGGCTTTTATTTGATTCAATTCTATAATTTTTAACCTTTAACACTTAATATAAAGATATGTCTATATACATACATATATATATGTGCATATATATACACACACATACATGCATATATGTGTATGTATATATATGTATATATATACATATATATATATATATTTCCTAGTGGTTGTTTACTGACAATCCCTCCCCAAAACATGTCAATGCACATTAATCAGCTTTCCCCACCACCACCTTTAACTGTTTACAGTGAAGAAATTTTCTGACCAGCCATCCCAGATATTTATAAAATAATTCTCTTTGTTTCCAAATCTGGCTGTGATGAAAAGGCCTCCTCCTGTTTGTGAGGGACCCTGCCCAAACCACTAAAGATGAAATGCTAATATATCAGGAAGACCTTGTTGTTTTTCCTCAAGTATACTATCCTTAGATCCTACTTTGTGTTTCCAATCACACTTCATAATTATTCCTATCCTTTAGTAAAGTGATTCAGTAAAGTCTCTGTAAAAAATGCAAAAGAACAAGGTATAAAGATCTTGTCAGGATCTGAAAATAAACAGGTTCTTGAAATGTGTTTTGTTGAGAAGAGTTCAGCACCCCCACACCCTTGCCACCCACAGGCACGCAGGTCAATTCAAGACTTTCCTGCAAGACCCACATAAGGATAAAAGGACTAAATGTCTGTGTCCTTGCCCAGTAGCAGTCTTGGCATGGACAGTCTAGAGCTTGGGTTGAGGGGAGGACCTGGAAAGAGTTAAGGTGTCAGTTTCTATGGACTTGACTTTTCCCCCCAGAAGAGACTGGAGAAGTGCTCAGTGCTAAGGCTGTTCTGTGGTCCATGTGTAATGCTCTTGAAATAACCCATGTTCCCTTTGTGCAGCATTGTTCGATTAGTCTCCTGATGATTTTGTCCCATTGTATTATATATGATGCCAACTCTGACCATTTTCCCTTGAAAACAGTATATATGATCCTGTACTTCTTAATAGGTTTGCTTGGCATAAGACATAGCAACTTCAAGATCTTCTGATCCCAAAGATTATTATCTTCTCTATTTTATTTCCTTTTAATCTTCAGATAACTGGTTTTTCTCTCAGGACCCTGTCACTGAGGAAAACATGCTGCTTGTCTAGGACACTTATTAAAATCCTTTAGTATAAATATAAATTATGCAAATATTTCCTGAGTTACATAAACCACTCAAGCAAGTTAAATATATCAAAGTATGTGGTTATAGGAAGTTACATTTACATCTGACCACTCAGAAACATAGGTAAAACAATATATGTATATATATATTACTATATATATAGTATATATATAATATATATTTTAATATATATAGTATATATATATACTATACTATATATGTGTGTATATATATATATATATATATATATATATATATATATATATATATGCTTCATTGCCTACTTTTGAATTCTGGACCCTCAGAAAATATCCATTGCCTGTGTTCTTTTATAAGTTAATTTTTCTGTATCATTCTTTTCCTTCTTAGACATGTTACCATTAACAGCAACTGTGGATAAAGATCCTTCAGTGCCCCAGGGTCTGTTTGTTTTATGGTTGCTTCTCTACTTGTTCAGTGGCATGCTTGGACTATTTTAGCAGATTGATTGTTTCTGCAATGTCAAGTCACAGATGCCTCACCTGAACCATGCTTACAGGAATGAGAGGGTAGCATGGGGGTCATCAGGACCACGCCTGCTGTCTTTCACTAACCTCAGGATAAATAGTCTATCTTTGCTGCTGTCCTGTGCCACTCTGAGGCCCCAGTAGCCGCCTGATGATCGCTCTGTCTTGTGATGAAGCACAGGTTCATAAATTGTACCAGATTTTTATCTAAGCAAACTGGACTATCTCCCAGAGGTAGTTTTTATGCAACAAATTTATTCTGACTTAAAAGGTTTTTTTCACCTTAGTCAACTCTTTGCTTTCCTATTTTTAGTATATGGCACGCTCTTAGACTTCGCCTTTTGCTCTGAACTGGTTTAGACCTAAATAATCAGTTATTTATAAATGAGCCCTACGTTTGGAATGCCTAATGACTTGTTTCAAATAATAACGTGCATTTGGGGGAAAGTGTCAGATGTCTTTGTATGTGTTTATTCTTTACTACCTGTTCTTGGGTTCCAATTCTGTGAGACGCATTCTGGAGCCCAGCATGGAGACACAGGCTGATTTGTCTCCCAGTGGCTTTTCTACCTGTTGAGCATAGCTCAAGAATCAGCGGCTTAACCTGCCTTTCTAGCTTTGCTTCTACTAATATGACTGTCTCTGTTCTGTGATTTATTAAAGATGAAGGTGTTCATGGCTGCAGTATAATTGAGTTGCCCCTCCTGGGAAAGTGAATTGTTCGTGTATTATCCTAGTCACACTTCCCAGAAACCACCCTCTGAAGCTGGCTGGCTGACCTGTACCATGAGATGCATCAGTCCTTTCCTTGGGGTCTCTGATATTTGATCAGTCCTTCCTGCCAAACACCACACTCCCAGACTACAGCATCTGCCATAGTAACAGATGGACAGGAGGGTAGAAAAGGTTAGACCAGGAGGTTCTTACTGAAAATTAAAAGTTTTTCACAAATAAACAGTTTTGTTTTGGTTTTTTTGTTTGTTTTCGTTTTTGTTTTTTTTTTTTTCATTTTGACGACAGGCTTGGGAAATCTCTAAAACTTCATTTCAACAATTATGACTGCCTCTCAGGAAGTAGATCCAAGGATTGTGCAACTTTTTCCTCTCATCTTCTCTGGCAATAAACATCATGAGATGTTGTGCTTATTTGATATTATAATTTATTTCATAAATAGGTAGCTGTGATTATCTTTTAGTTGACTAACTTTTTGACAATGGACTCAAATTAGACACCACTGGAAAAATAAACACTCAGTTAAGAATATTATATCTCTAATACCGGCTTATATTCATGTCTATTGGGATATTTCCTTTATTAAAGATTGCTGTGAGATGGCCTGACCATCATGGGTGATCTTATCAATGGGAAGGGAGTCCTAAGTTGTATAAGAAAGAAGGCTGAGCAAACCAGTAAACAGTGGTTCACCATGACCTCTGCTTGAATTCCCGCTTCTACCTTATGCCTTGAGTTCCAGCCCTGACTACTCTCAGGGGGGAATATAAAACTGGAAGCTATAAATTGAAATAAATCCTGTTCTCTTTAAGTTGTTTTTAATCATAGTGTTTTATTAAAGCAACAGAAAGCTTAACTAATCTTACTTATGTATCTTGTATAATCCATAACTTTTTAACTCTGTGCTCTAGATACTTCATGCCAACTGTAAAAAAAAAAAAATGCTATAACTTTCCCCTCTCACAATCCCCAACACTTCTTCTGTTACTGTCATCCCAGATTTGAATTATTCTTCTGGCTGAGTTTCATTTTCATTCCTGACAACAGATAATATTGTGGTCAACATGAAGTGACAAATAAAGAGAAAATTCATTTTATCACAGCTTAATTGAAAAGGCAGTACATTCTATAACAAGAAAATTTATCATGTCTTTCAGACTGCTACATGTGTTTTTCAAACAATGCTCCTGGGATTTTTTGATTCTCATTTGTAGCTTCTATCTGTAAACATAGTTTTGCATCATGCCCATTTTAGGTGAGTGTGTGTGTATGTGTGTGTGTGGTCACATATACACACATATGGGAGGTCAGAGGATAACCTCAGGTATAAGTCCTCAGTTTCCAACAGTTTGTCATTGTTCTTTGCTCCTGTGTACCCCAAGATAGCTGGCCTATGAGCTTCTTGGGATTTTTCCTTCTCTAAGTCTCGTGTAGGTTAGGAATACATGAAGAATACAGATGTGCATTAACTATATCTAGTTTTACATTTTTTCTATAGATTTGAATTCAGATTCCAACACTTGTGGCCAAGGGGTTCATCAAATTAACAAATCTCTCCCAGACCACACAACTCTTGCAGTGGTCATAATATTTCTATATTTGTAATTAGAGGCTGAAGCTAAGAGACTGAGATTACTGAATCATCATTCAATCCAGTTTCTGCAATTAATATTATTGCTTTCATTTTGCTAGGGGTTGAGATTAACATGAATCACTTATATTATCTAACCTCTGCAGAAAAACAGAATACTACATTTGAAGGCAAATTGGACAATCATTTTTACCATATAGCACAAAAAACAGAGAGCATAAGGTTTTAATGTCACTTCATTAAAGTCAAATAAAAATCTACATTTCTTAATTCTTTGTGCATCCGGTCTCTGATATGCTTTCTCTTACACATTTAGCTTTCATTGTCTTTAAAATTATGCCACTAATCTTCATTAGGGCATGTATCTGATTTGAACAACTAAAAATTCTTTACTTTTTACCCTCATGCGACAATTGTTATTGCATGAATCTGAACTGTCCCTATTTTAAAGGCTTGGTCATTTGCTTGGAGTTTTAAGAGATGATGCATAATTAGTAGAATTATATTATTGGGAGTTGAGATGTTGAAGTTCACACTTGGTCCTGGTTCTGGACTACTCTCACTATACTTATCTGTCTCACTCAGGAGTCAACTCATGAGTAAGCCACTTGCTTTCCTACTATAAAATCCTGAAATTTCTCTCATACCAGGAGTGAAAATTACTCTTTCTCTTCTTTAGCTATATCTGTTTTAGCCAAATTAACACCAAAACAATATTTTTTATTAAATGATTGCATGATTCACCTTTGAGAGCTCTCAACGTCCCCAGGATAAATAATTTATGTTAAGGATCAAAATTAGTATTTGAATTTTATAGAGTGAAATGTAAAAGAAATTAATTTTCTGATTTTATTGTGCCATTCAAAGTAAATATAATCATGCACATTGAGTGTCTCAAAGATAGTCTTGTTATAAATAGGTCCTTATTATACCTATGTGCCAATGTCAAAAATAGGGTATGTAAATACAGAGGCAGGTGTTTGTAGCCAACCTTTGGACTGAGTATAGGGTCTCCAATAAAGGAGTTGGAGAAAGGACTGAAAGAGCTGAAGAGGTTTGTAACCCCATAGGAAGAACAACAATATCAACCAACCAGATTCCCCCATGTCTCCATGGGCCTAAACCACCAACCAAAGAGTACACATGGAGGGACCCATGGCTCCAGCAGTACATGTAGCAGAGGATGGCCTTGTTGAGCATCAACAGGAGGAGAGGCCCTTGGTCCTGTGAAGGCTTGATGCCCCAGTGTATAGAAATGCCAGGCCCGGGTGGCAGGAGTGGGTGGGTAGAAGAGAACCCTCATAGAAGCAGGGGGAGGGGAGATGGGGTAGGAAGTTTTTGAAGGGGAAACAGGGAAAGGGGATAACATTTGAAATGCAAATAAATAAAATAGCCAATAAAAAGTATCAATACAATAATGTTGAAATCTATTTTTAAACATGGTGGCATTGTAATAATTTCCTAACTAAAATTTAATATCCAATCTTTTGAGCAACTAGATAGAACATTATGAGTAACTTGGTAAATATTTCAAAGTCTCCTGAAGAGTGCTCTCTCTCATGCTCTAGGTACATGTCATATGAAGACAGTTTATGTTCCTCATGAGGACCATGAACAAACACCAAAATGATAGGTATGTATTATGAAATCAAATGAAACCCATTCTAGTTATTAGAGAGGTAATTATTTGAATTAAAATAGAAGTGAAAAAAATGCTGTAAAGTCTTTTGTCTCTGAGGTCAATATGAGCTTGTATTCTTTTTGAACCAAGAAAATAGAAGTAGCATATGAGAAGACTAAGGAAAAGTAATTAACACTTTGATTTATCTAAAAATAAATATTCATTATTTTAGCTCTGTGTGCATGTGGAAAATAGCTGTAAGCAAATTACTTTGAAGTATGAAAAATAATATCATTTAAAATTTTAAATCCATTCATATTTGTGTTCAATTCTGTAAAAGAATACAATTAAACATTTTCTCCCCTGTTTCACTTGATTAAAAAATGTTAATAATATACTGCAGATGTTAGACATCTGGGCTGAAATGATATTGGTGTAGGAGGATTATTTCATAGGTATTAATATTTATGTAAAAGAAATTCCTCATTTTGTTCCTTCAGGTAGTAAAAATGAACAGCAGTGAAGGCCAGATCTTCAAATGCTATCCCCACCAATACCATGTTGTAAATTCAGGCAAGATCTTTGGCATCCCTGCTGTGCTAGGTCATTTGGCTTCTTCTGCAATGATTTTGGGTTTGTTTAAGAGTCTGGGATACTATTTCAAGCAATAATTTATTTTTACATATTGATTCTTTAAACTTATAGATGAGATGACTTCATCCAGATAATGTAGAGATTTCATAGATACCTACCCTGCATATGTTCACTTCTGTGATGCTTCTACCATTATGATGTGTGTCTAGAGCCTTTGTTAATCTGTGGTGTGCCTGTCCTATATTAACAGTGTTGATTTCCTATTTCTCAGAACTTGTCTACATCTCACCAGGCTCAGATACTTTCTTATTTACCCAGTCAACAAGTCTTGAAGTTCATCTTTATGAAGACTTTAGTCTTGATGTTTCTGCTATTCTTTAGTGCTATTTTTAGTGCTATTCAATTTTGTTTTAGAATCTATTTCTTTGATTTCCCAACTATAATTTAAGATTATTTTAGTTTTAGGAATGCAATCTTACAGTTCTTTTTTTACAAAAAAGATTATTTAATCTTTTTTTCCACACTTCTCATTTAATTCTTCTCCAGGTCACTCTCTGACTGTTCCACATGCTATACCACATCCCATGTCCCCCTATCTCCACAAGGATGTCCCAACCAACCCACCTTCCTCTCCACTAGACCACTAAACCCCTGGGGCCTCCAGTCTCTTAAGGATTAGGTTTCATCATCTCTGAATGAGCACAGACCCGGGAGTCTTCTGCTCTACATGTGTTGGGAGCCTCATATCAGCTAGTGTATACTGCCTGGCTGGTGGTCCAGTGTCTGAGAAATCTAAGGCATCCAGGTTAATTGAGACTGCTGGTCCCCCTACAGCTTCTTCTAGCCTTTCCATAATTCAACTGCAGGTCTCAGCATCTCCAGCCCATTGGTTGGGTGCAAATATCTGCATCTGACTCTTTTAGCTGTTTCTTGGGTCTTTCAGGGGGTAGTCATGATAAGTCCCCTTTTGTAAACCCTCCATAGCCTCAATACCTCAATAATTAGTGTCAGGCCTTGGGACCTCCCCTTGAACTGGGTCCCACTTTGGGTCTATCATTGGATCTCTTCTTCCTCAGGCTCCTCTCCATTTCCATCCCTGAAGTTCTTTCAAACAGGAACAACTATGGGTCAGAGTTTTGACTGTGGGATGGCAACCCCATCCCTCACTTGATGCCCTGTTTCTCTGCTAGAGGGAGGATCTACAACTTCCCTCTCCCCACTGTAGGTCATTTCATCTAAGGTCCCTCCCTTTGAGTCCTGAGACTCTCACCTCCAAGGTCTCTGGTATATTCTAGAGGGTCCCTCCAACTTCCTACCTCTGAAGGTTGCCTGTTTCCATTCTTTCTGCTTGCCTTCAGTCTTTTCCCTCTACCCAATACCAGGTCATGTTCCCCTCCTCCTACCCTGTACATTTTCACTCCTAGGTCTTCTGCCTTGTGATTGCTTTCTTCTTCCTCCCAAGTGGAATTGAGGCATCCTCACATGAGCCCTTTGGCTTGTTAACCTTTTTGAGTTCTGTAGACTGTATCTTGGGTATTCTGAACTTTTTTTTCCTTTGCCTTATATCCACTTATTAGTGAGTACATATCATGCTTGTCCTTTTGGATCTGTGTTACAGCACTCAGTATGAAATTTTCTAGTTCCTTCCATTTGCCTGCAAAATTCAGGATGACCTTATTCTTAGCAGCTGAGTAGTACTCCATTGTGTAAATGAACCACATTGTTTTTCTTTTCAAGACAGGGTTTCTCTGTGTAGCCCTGGCTGTCCTGGAACTCACTCTGTTGACCAGCCTAGCCTTCAACTTAGAAATCTGCCTGCCTCTGCCTCCTAAGTGCTGAGATTAAAGGAGTGCATCACCACTGCCTGGCGAAACAATTTTCTGTATCCATTCTTCTGTCATGGGACATCTGGTTTGTTTTCAGTTTCTGGCTATCACAAATAAGGCTGCTTTGAACATAGTGGAACACATGCCCCTGTGGCCTGGTGACATCTTCCAAGATGGTATTGCTGGGTCTTCAGGTAGATCTATTTCCAGTTTTCTGAGGAACCTCCAGATTGATTTTCAGAGTGGTTGTACCAGTTTGCAATCTCACCAACAGTAGAGGAGTGTTCCTCTTTCTCTACATCCTTGCCCACATCTGCTGTTACCTGAGGATTTGATCTTAGCCATTCTGATTGGTAGAAGATGGAATCTCAGGGTTGTTTTGATTTGCATTTCTCTGATCACTAAGGACTTTGAATATTTTTTTAGGTGCTTCTCAGGCATTTGAGATTCCTCTGTTGTAAATTCTCTATTTAGTTCTAGAGCACATTTTTTTATTGTGATGTTTGGATTTTTATTGGTTAGCTTATTCTGTTCTTTGTATATTTTGGATATTAGCCCTCTATCAAATGTGGGATTAGTGAATCTTTTTCCCAATCTGTAGGCTGCTGATTTGTCTTATTGACTATGTTCTTTGCCTTACAGAAGTTTTCCACTATGAAGGCAGAATCACTCTGCTACCCAGATCACACAAGGACCCAACCAAAAACAAGAACCATAAAATAACAATAAAGTCCAATCATAAAAGGCCAGTCTTGCTTATGAATATTGATGCAACAATACTCAAAATAATTCTTGCAATCTGAATCCAAGAACACATCAAAGCCATTCACAATGATCAAATAGGCATCATCCCAGGGATGTAACATTGTTTCAATATATGGAAATCCATTAACATAATCCACTATATAAACACACTCAAAGAAAAAATCATATGATCATCCCATTAGATAGTGAAAAAGCATTTGACAAAATACAACATCCCTTTATGTTAAAAGTATTGGAGAGATCAGGAATTTAAGGCCTATACCTAGACATAATAAAATCAATTTACAGCAAGCCAAAAGCTAATGTCAAA
This sequence comes from Mastomys coucha, assembly GCF_008632895.1. Classification (NCBI taxonomy): domain Eukaryota; kingdom Metazoa; phylum Chordata; class Mammalia; order Rodentia; family Muridae; genus Mastomys; species Mastomys coucha. The sequence continues at coordinate 87,696,962 of NW_022196911.1, forward strand.
TTAAATGGAGAGTTACTGGAAGCAATCTTACTAAAATCAGAGAAAAGACAAGGATGGCCACTATCCCCATTTCTATGCAATGTAGTACTCAAAGTGCAAGCTAGAACAATAAGACAACCAAAAGAGATCAAGTGTATACAAACTGGCAAAGAAGAAATGAAGGTTATCACTATTTACAGATGATATGATAGTATATATACATCAGTGGCCCCAAAATATTCTACTAGAGAACTTCTCCAGCTGATAAACAACTTCAGCAAAGTGGCCAGATTTAAAGTTAACTCAAATAAATCAGTAGCCTTCCTTTATACAAATGATAAACAGACTGAGAATGAAATTAGGGAAATAAACTCCCTTCACAATAACCACAAATAATAGAAAGTATCTTAGAGTAACACTAACCAAAAAACTTAAAGATCTGTACTACAATAAATTTAAGTCTCTCAATAAAGACATTGAAGATCTCAGAAAATGGAGAGAGAACTCATGCTCATGGATTGGCAGAATTAACATAGTAAAATTGGCCATCATACCAAATGCAATCTACAAATTCAATGCAATACCCATGAAAATCCCAACATAGTTCATCAAAGACATGGAAAGAGCAATTCTCAAAATCATCAGGAAAGGTAAAAAACCCAGAATAATGAAAACAATTTTTTTGGGGGGGTTTGGTTTTTTGAGACAGGGTTTCTCTCCTGGCTGTCCTGGCACTTACTTTGTAGATCAGGCTGGCCTCAAACTCAGAAATCAGCCTGCCTTTGCCTCCTAAATGCTGGGATTAAAGGCATATGTCACCATTGCCTGGCTTGTGAAAACAATTCTTTTTTTTTTTTTTTTTATTTTAGATATTTTCTTTATTTACATGCGAATTTCTCCATTCCCAGTTTCCCCTCCAAAAAACAAAAAAACAAACAAAATCAAACCCCTGTTGCCTCCCCCCTCCCCATGCCTGCCACCCCGCCCTCTCCCACTTTCTTCTTAATAATAAAAGAACTTCTGGGGGAAACACCATTCCTGAGTTCAAACTATACTACAGAGCAATAGTAATAAAAACTGCATGGTTTTGGTACAGAGACAGGCAGGAAAAATAAATGGAATAGAATTGAAGACCCAGAAATAAGACCACATACTCACACATACTTGATCTTTGACAAAGAAAACAAAAATATACAGTGTGAAAGAAAAAAAAGCATCTTCAATAAACAAATGGTGCTAGTCTAACTGACTGTCTGTACATAGAAAAATGAAAATAGACCCATATTTGCCACCTTGTACAAAGCTCAAGTACAAGTGGATCAAGGACCTCAACATAAAACCAGGTATACTGAATCTAAAGAACAGAAAGTGGGAAAGAGATTTGAAATCTTTGAACAGGAGGAAAATTTCTAAACAGAATCCAATGGCTCATGTTCTAAGATCAAGAATAGACAGTATAAGATTTTTTATTATTATTAGATATTTTCTTTATTTACATGTCATATGATATCTCCTTTCCCAG
>NW_022196911.1:87698558-87706028 GCF_008632895.1 Mastomys coucha
GTCATATGATATCTCCTTTCCCAGTTACCCTCTAAAATAAAGAAAAATGAAATAAAACAAAAACAAAAAAAAAACCCTGTTCCCTCCCCCCTTCCCCTGCTCACCACCCCACCCTCTGCTGCTTACTGGCTCTGGCATTTCCCTACACTGGGGTATAGAACCTTCAGAGGGCCAAGGGCCTCTCCTCCCATTGATGATCAACTTGGCCATCTTCTGCTATACATATGCTGCTGGAGCCATTAGTTCCATCATGTGTACTCTTTGGTTGGTGGTTTAGTCCCTGGGAGCTCTGAGGGTACTAGTTAGTTCATATTGTTGTTTGTCCTAAGGAGCTACAAACCCTTCAGCTCCTTGGGTCCTTTCTCTAGCCCCTTCACTGGGGACCTTATACCCAGTCCAATGGATGGCTGTGAGCTTCTACTTTTGTGTTAGTCAGTTACTGTCAGAGCTTCTTAGGAGAAAGCTATATCAGGCTCCTGTCAGCCAGCACTTGCTGGCATCCACAATAGTGTGTGGATTTGATGATTGAATATGGGAAGAATTCCCAGGTGGAAAAGTCTCTGGATTGTCCTTCCTTCAGTCTTTGCTCCATAGTTTGTCTCTGCAACTCTTTCCATGGGTATTTTGTTCCACCTTTTAAGAAGGAATGAAGTATCCACATTTTGGTCTTCCTTCTTCTTGAGTTTCTTGTGGTTTGTGGATAGTACTTTGTGTATAAGATTTTTTTTTTTACTTAGATATTTTCTTTATTTACATGTAAATTTCTCCTTTCCCAGTTTCCCCTCCAAAAAACAAACAAACAAACAAAAACAACAAGAACAAACCCCTGTTGCCTCCCCCTACCCATGACTGCCACCCCACCCTCTCCCACTTGTTAGCCCTGGCATTCCCCTACACTATAGAGCTGAGGAGTTTGCAGTCCCTTAGGACAAACAACAATATGAACTAACTAGTACCCTCAGAGCTCCCAGGGTCTCAACCACCAACCAAGGACTGCACATGGTGGGTCTGATTGTTCTGGCAGCATGTGTATAGTAGAGGATTGTGTATAAGATTTTTTAAGAGTGGGGGATTTCAGTCTCACCAATTCCAAATTTTTATATTTTCATAGAACAGTAATCCAAGAAATATGTGCTGACACATCAATAAAACTTGGCAGGAGAAGTAATACCAATGAATTTTACCAAAAAAAAAAAATAGTAATCAAAATAATCTGAATTTCAGCTCTCAAGGACTAGCATTAGCACTGGACGGGCTTTTGCAAACAACAGTGTGGCTTCCATGTACCACAATTTTATAAACCAAAAGGCCCCAATGTCGCACATACCAAAAAGCAGAAAACCTCACCATATTACCATACAAGTATCCTTCAATGCTCATTTTCTTTAAACATAATGTTTTTATTATTAATATATTTGTGTGAGCCTTAAGTCTGTGTGAACATCTCCCATCTATCTATCTGTCTGTCTATCTATCTATCATCTATCTATCTATCTATCTATCTATCTATCTATCTATCTACCTACCTACCTACCTACCTACCTACCTACCTACCTACCTACCTACCTATCTATCTATCTATCTATCTATCTATCTATCTATCTATCTATCTATCTATCTGTCTATCTATCTATCTACTTAATGGTGGGGTGGGGCATGGCCTGTGTAATTCAGAGGATGACTTTTGGGACCCAGTTTTCTCATTCAACTATGTGGCTTCCAGGGATTAAACATTGGCCATCAGATTAGAATCCAGCCTCTTTACCCACTAAATCATCTTATTCGCCTTTGCTTATTTTCTTATCACTAAATACTGTTAGACTTCTCCCCTGTTAAAAATAGAACTTATTTTCCCTGACCAGAAAAGTAGACAAAGATTTAGAAGCTTGTTGAAATTATTTTATTTTGTTGATAATAAATATGAAGAAAGTAAAACATTTGAAGATCTGAATATTCATTCATTATAATTATAGAGCAATTAAACACATACAATAAAAATTTTAGAAAAAAAATTTATATTTGACAAAACACAAAAATTAAGTGGGAGGCAGTACTAACCATGATGCCTTAGGGATTTTAGGGATAGTACTACATTCAGTAAATTGATTTTAAACACATTATATAAAGATTTAGAAAGAGACAGTAGAGTGTATTAATGCATATAGTTATTTGAATAACAGAATATAGTAGCAGAAGCTTAGAGTGTAATAGAAAAATAAAATTGACCTCCAGTGTTGATTATACTTTCACTACACTACATCATTTCTCACAGTCCCTGCGCTGCAGCTAAACATGGTTGTTTCTTGTGTTTTACAAAGAAGTATTAATAATGATAGGAGATGGTACAATTATAAAAATTCTCACAATAGATTTAAAGTGTTTGAGATTTTATTTATTTTTATTTATGTATATGAATGATTTATTTCACCAAGTGTTTATACTGCCCATAAGGTTACTAGACCCCTGGGAGTTGAATTTGAAACTGTACTGGGCCACCACATGAGTGTTGAGAGTCAAACTCTTGCCCTTTAGAGGAGCAGTTAGTGCTTTTAACCATTGAGCCATCTCTGCAAGCATACAGGACTTATTTTGGCATCTTGTGCCTTACTCCAAAGTGTAAAGTATCTACTTTGTCAAATGGGAAAGCCTTCTTCTTTAATGTATGCAATAAAGAAAACATTTCATGTATTGAGTTTATGTTAAAGAAAAATATTTAAGGAGGAAAGAAAGAGAGAAGGAAAGAAGGAGAGAGAGAGGGAGCATGGGGAGAGGAGAGTGAAAGACAAGAGGAGATGAGAAAGATGGGAAAAGTACAAGAGCAAGTGGAGAAAGTGAACAATGAAGGAGAGAGGATGCAGGGGATGGTAGACTAAAGTAAACTTGTCAGTAAAGAGGTAAGTAAAATTTATATTCTGCAATAAGTTAGCTTCAGGACATTAATTATTTATTTAAGCCTTGTTGGTTTTACAGACATAATCTTGATATCTAAAACATCTTATATGGTTTTAAGTATTCTAATATTGTTTACCAGTTGTTTAGATATATGAATATTGGATTCATAATATGCAAAATATCTATTATTTCAGTGAAGAATAGTTAAAGATACCCAAAGCATAATCATAGTAGTATTTTCTAGTATTAAGTATTTTGTACTTAAACTCCTTGGACCTTTTTTTCTCCCTCACTCAGAGGCTAAAATTCTTAAAGCTTTGCCCCTTCTCTTTCTCAATTAGGAATTGTTCTATTTTGTGATAAACTAGAGCTAAACAAACAAACAAACAAACAAACAAAAACCAGAAGCACCCGAACCTCCTAAGCCTAATTTTACCTCTGCTCAATCACAGCAAGCTGTGAGGCTAGCCCATATGAAGAATGAAATAAGTGAATCTCATGCTTGGCAGAGTAGTCGTCTGTATGTTCAGAGAAGCAAAAACTCCTTAGGCCCTATCTGCAAAGCAACAACTATGGAAAAAAAGAAGGGCATACAAAAGAACACAAATCCTTGCCAAATATTGCTTCCTCAGTAGTGTTACCTAAGTTTGTGTTCTCTTTGTCTTCTAAGCAGTTCCACTTGGGAACCAACATACTTCAGGTTCGCTGTCTTTCCTATATTGTAAGACCTTCCTTCTCCTTCTAAATTACCTGCCCGTGCCCTTCATGGATTCCACACTTTATTTATTTTTTTTTAAAGATTTATTTATTATATTTAAGTACATCATAGCTGTCTTCAGACACACCAGAAGAGAGTGTCAGATCTCATTATGTATGGTTGTGAGCCACCGTGTGGTTGCTGGGATTTGAACTCAGGACCTTTGGAAGAGCATTTGGTGCTCTTGTCCGCTGAGCCATCTCACCAGCCCAGATTCCACACTTTAACATGGCTCTGCTGTTGCCTTTCTGCCAGATGACCAAGATGTTCCTTTTCTCTCGTTCATGATACATTTCATGTATCGGCAAAGTCTTTTGTTTAAATGAAAATTAATGATACCTCTCTCTTTCAATGTCTTGAATATCTCAATACTGTATAAACTATGAAATCTAAATTTCTAAGCATTTCATATTAGGTAACCTCTAACTTGCTTCTTGACTGTTATAATAACTCTTTGGTTCCAGATATTTCCTTACAAACATACAAGTTATTCATAGCTTCCCAAATGTACAATAGTCAATTTTATATGCCTATTTTTATCTTTTCTATTAAAGAGATATTTTATAAGGTATTTTGTTTATTTAAATTTCAAATGTTATCCCCTTTCCTCATTTCCCCTCTGAAGATTCCCTATCCCATTCCTCCTTCCCCTGCTTATCAACCCATTATTGATATCCAACAAGACCACCCTCTACTGCATATGCAGTTGGAGCCATGGGTCCCACCTTGTGTACTCTTTGGTTGGTGGTTTAGTCCCTGTGAGCTCTGGGGGTACTAGTTGGCTCATACTGTTGTTCCTCCTATGGGGCTGCTAGCTCCTTCTGCTCCTTTTGCTCCTTCTGCTCCTTTGGTTCTTTCTCTAGCTCCTCCATTGAAGAACTTGTGCTCAGTAGAAATGTTACCTGAGAGGATCCACCTCTGTGTTTGTCAGGCACTGGCAGAGTCTTTCAGGAGACAGCTATATCAGGCTCCTGTCAGCAAGCACTTCTTGGCATCCACAATAGTGACTGGGTTTGGTGACTATAAATGGGATGGATCCCCAGGTGGGGCAGTCTCTGGATGGCCTTTCCTTCAGTCTCTGTTCCACACATTGTCTCTGTATCTCCTCCCATGGATATTTTGTTCCCCCTTTTAAGAAGGACCAAAGTATCCATACTTTGGTTTTCCTTCTTCTTGAGCTTTGTTTGTTCTGTGAATTGTATGTTGGGTATTCCAAACTTCTGGGGTAATATCCACTTATCAGTGAGTATATAAGATGTGTGTTCTTTTCTGATAGTGTTTCCTCACTCAGGAAGATATTTTCTAGTTCAATCCATTGGCCTGAGAATTTCATGAATTCCTTGTTTTTTAATAACTGAATAGTATTCCATTGTGCAAATGTACCATGTTTTCTGTATCCACTCCTCTGTTGAGGAACATCTGTGTTCTTTCCAGCTTCTGGCTATTATAAAAAAGGCTGCTATAAACATAGTGGAGCATGTGGACATTGCATGTTGGAGCATCTTCTGGGTATGTGCCAAGGAGTGGTATAGCTGGGTCCTCAGGTAGTACTATGTCCAATTTTCTGAGGAACCACCAAACTGATTTCCAGAGTGGTTGTACCAGGTTGCAATCCCACTGGCAGTGTAGGAGTGTTCCTCTTTCTCTACATCCTTGCCAGCATCTTCTGTTACCTGAGTTTTTATCCTAGCCATTCTGACTGGTGTGAAGTGGAATCTCAGGGTTGTATTGATTTGCATTTCCCTGATTGCTAAAGATGCTGAACATTTCTTTAGTTGTTTCTCAGCTATTCAGTATTCCTCCACTGAGAATTCTTTGTTTAGCTCTGTATCCCATTTTTTAATAGAGTAATTTGGTTCTTTGGAGTCTAACTTCTTGAGTTCTTTGTATATATTGCATATTAGCCCTCTATCAGATGTAGGGTTGGTAAAGATCTTTTCCCAATTTGTTGGTTGCTGTTTTGTCCTATTGACAGTGTCCTTTGTCTTACAGAAGCTTTGTAATTTTATGGGGTCCCATATTTTCAATTCTTGATCTTAGAGCATAGGCTATTGGTATCCTATTCTGGAAAATTTCCCCTGTGCCCATGTGCTTGAGGCTCTTCCCCATTTTCTTTTCTATTAGTTTCAGTGTATATGCTTTTATGTGGAGTTTCTTGATCCACTTGGACTTGAGTATATGCCTACTTATTTGTGTTTCTATCTTTATAGAAACTTCCTTGATTCTGTAGGCTTCAGCCAAGGATTTTCCATTCTCTAGTGCTCTCACTAACATACATAATCTCAAATGCTAAACATCAGGAATGAAATTGTTTCTATTTCAAAGAAATTTTAATGACAATCCTTGCAACTAATGAACACCTAATCTTTTCCATGTACAACAAATGCATTGTAAACAAGCAAAACAAAACACTGTCTTAAATGATTGATTTTATAACATTCCTCTTAGTGCATATAAAAGCTCACCATGTGTAAAATGGAAGCTATAATTTAGCACTATGCTTGTCTTTAGGTAAACTAGGCAGAAACCATGATTGTGTAGCATATATTAATGTGAGCTAGAAATTTTATGGTATAAGTCATCAAATAGTGATAGGGTTGAATGTTTTCTATCACTCTTTCAGAATATTCTAGTAGTAAAAAAGCAAGACAAAAGCAGAGATGGTCACTGGAAAAGTTTATTATATGTCACCGAGTATACAGTTTACTGCTTGTTGGGGTTCCACTCCCTATTGTAAAATCTGTAAAACCCATTATACCTATAAGCTGTTATTGAAGGTAAAGATGAGATTTCCATCGCAATGTAATATCCATCCCAGATGCATGCATTCTAAAAGAGATTATTTTAGCTAAACAACCGCAAAATATTAGATTATAAAAATGAGTTTAACAAAAACAAGGTATTTTCCTATACCAAAGGTTATATAAGCTTCAGCAAAACTTAAAGCACTATTGACAAAAATCAACATGTGAATTTACAAAGAAGTTCAAAAGGCCAAACAATAGGAATACAAAAATTGAGTAGTGAGATATTTTATCTAGACACTGAGGCAGCAATGGAGAGTTTGAATGTTTAATGATATGCACATTCTAATAAACATTTCACCATGACATTCCTGATTCTACTTCTGAATGTGTATGTGTGCATATATATGCATATATACATACATATATAGTGTTATTATGAGGATTGATATGTATGTTATTATGTTACAGGAATGAAGTTCTATTTTCTTAATAGTAAGCATTTGCTAAGACTAAGCATGGCATTTCTGCATAGACTATTTTAGAGCACTTACAACAGCTACCTAAAATTATTAGTACTATTCCATGTTTATAAATACATATATGAATCACAAAGGTTAAAATAAAAGCCCTAGCCAGGCAGTAGTGAAGCACACCTTTAATCCCAGCACTTGGGAGGCAGAGGCAGGAGGATTTCTGAGTTTGAGCCCAGCCTGGTCTACAGAGTGAGTTCCAGGACAGCCAGAGCTATACAGAGAAACCCTGTGTCAAAAAAATAAAAATTAAAATTAAAAAAATAATAATAAAAGCCTTTTTGTACTGGAGAGGTGCCTCAGTGGCTAAGAATACTGGCTGATTTTCCAGAAGTCTTGAGTTCAATTCCTACCACCTGAATATTATCTCACAACCATCTGTAATAGAATCTAATTTCCACTTCTGGTGTGCATGAAAACAGAGGGCACATAAACATGAAATAAATGTTAAAGTAAAAGCCCTCGAGCAAAGTTCCATCTTTTTTTTTTATTTTAGATATTTTCTTTATTTACATGTAAATTTCTCCATTCCCAGTTTCCCCTC
>NW_022196911.1:87706454-87737109 GCF_008632895.1 Mastomys coucha
GATAGCTATATTTAGGCTGGCTTGCCCTTCCTTCAGTCTCTGCTCCATAATTAATCTCTGCAACTCCTCCCGTGGAAGACAAAGATAGGCGTGGTGGTACACACCTTTAATCCCAGCAGTTGAAGGCTGAGGAAGGAGGATTTCTGAGTTCAAGGCCAGCCTGGTCTACAGACCGAGTTCTAGGACAGCCAGTGCTACACAAATAAACCCTGTCTCAAAACAAAACAAAACAAAACAAAACAAACAAACAAACAAAAAAGACACAGATAGGGCTTAGAATTAAAGTCATTTCTTTCATATTATATTGGTTGGAGCTCCATAGAATTCTACTGAAGATTTAGAATTCCTGCTATAATTTCTGTAGAGCAGTGACTGAGAACTTGATGTTCAAAATGTGACAGCTGAAAAACATTTCTTCTTTATTTTTATTTTATGTTTTTAAATTTAAGGGTACATACCTCATTTTCACCCATTTTCTTTTTCTCCCTCCATTCTTTCTAAGTTCTGCCACTCAATATATGGCCTAGTTCATGTAATTGTTATACAATTCCAGCAAACCTTGGAGAAAAAGAGTTGGGAAAATTGTAAGAGTCAGAGAAACAGAAAATCTGCTGTGAGATTGTGGTTTTTGGAAATTACAGGGAAGCTTCATTTCAACAAGACGAATGCCTAAACAAGTCCAGAGCATGTAAATAAATAAAAATATTAGTATAACAAGAAAAGCCTCATGGAGCTGTACTTCTAAACAAAGAACTACACAAAACTAAGTACTGAAAATGGGAGAAAGAAAATTTTCTCCAGGAGTGAACTGTCAATACTCAATAAAATTCTTTAGCCCTGAAATAATATACATACTAGGAATGATAAATGTACCAAGCAAGTCATATTTATATATCTATTATTTACACATGAGCCATAGTAGCTGCATACATTTTTTTTGACACCAGAAGTAGAAAATGTTTGTGGAGAAAGTAGTTAATTACTAAGTCTGAAATTTGCTAGTAACTTGCTTGGCACCAGAAACTTTAGTGGAAAAATTACTCTGGATTGGGGATTACTCAAATATGAGAATTTAGATTTTTATTAACCAACACAGGCAGACAAGTCTAGCCAAAATTGCTATTCTATCCTATATACTGTCTGGCTGCTATTTCTTCCTGCACACTGGATGACTGCTATTGCTTCTTGTACACAGACTGATCACCTACTTTGTATCACCCCTATCCCGTGATCTTCATGTAGGTGAGAAGACATTGTTTATAGGTAAAGTTTTTGCCTTTGAAGTGACCCAGTAAATGCATGTTTAAATGCCTAAAAACAATTGGCAGGACAGACTCTTGGAAAAGAGAAGTGAAACACTCCTTCAGGACTTTACGGAGAGGAGAAATAAAAACCACAATAGTTCGCTATGAACATCTTTGTCTAACTTTATATAATTTAGTCAGTGGCCGAACTGGTTTGAAATCAAGGTGATTAAACTTCAGGACCAATAGTTTTCCTTCCTGAAGAATCAACAAAGTAAAAGTGCATATGTAAAAGGGGAAATTACTTACAAACCATATTCCTGATAACACAGAGTTAATATTGAAAATGTGAATAAGTCATAAAGAAATTAACACTTTTATTAAATGGCCCATGAACTTGACAAACATCACTTGTAAAATGTTTATGTATGGGTTGAACTCAAGGCAACTCATGATAAAGATTTTAGCATACATTTTTGAGTGTAGTGTTATGCTGGATTTTTGTCTTTAACTTTTTCCTCGTGTTTTTAATATAAAAGAATAAATGCAACTACTAAAAAATGTGGAAAGAAAATAAAAATGCTAATTCACAGAAAGTACATTTAAATAACCAGTAAGCAGGAATAAATAACACTTCAGAAAAAAATTATATCCAGTTCCTATAGTTAAATTGGCATCATACATGGCTTTCTATCACCATACAATGATTACTGTTTACAATTTTAAATCACTTTTGGTACCATTTTTATATTTGAATTTTGTCCCTATTCCACAGTACTTTTTTTAAGGGACAAAAGGAAAAATGTCTATTATTCTCTGCCTCATTAAAACTTGAGGCTTTTTATAATACATAAACATTGCAGACAATATAAAAAAGGGTTAATTGTACTAATTAAAACATAACAGTTATTAAATAAGTGAATACAAATTTGTTTAATAATCTTAGTTGTACATTACTTAAGAATGGATTAAAATTATAATGGTGGTTCAGTGGTTAAACTATTTGCTATACAAATGTAATAACCAGAACTCAGAGCTCCAGAGCCAAAGTATGGACTGGCAGGCATGGTGGCCTTGAACTCTAGCCTATTGTGGACTTGAACTTGTAAATTTTTCTACCTTAATCAGAAGTGGTTTTGTGAGATTATTGACTTATACAAATAGCTCAACTTCATGAAGATATATCGATAAAACTATGTTTATGTTGCACAGTGACTATCTTTGTATACTGTGGGTAAACATCATCTTGAGGAATTCTCATTTCTTCTCTTGTAGTTACTTTTGCTTTATAAAACATTGTTCATTATAATTATTCTTTAGGATAGTAGTACAATACAATTTATTTTTCCTACCTAACTATATTTCTTAAGCAGTCTGTCTGCATCTTTCCATATTTCATTCTTTAGTATATCTGTACCAAGCACCATTCTATTCTCTACTTTCATGAGATCAGTGGCTTTGATTTCAGGATAAAAGTGATCTCTTATGCTAGGAGACTTACTGTGCCTACTTCATTTCATTTAGTATTGTAATTGATGTTGACACACATGAGAAGATATTTATTTCTGAATACCACCCTTTGTGTGTGTGTGTGTGTGTGTGTGTGTGTGTGTGTATGTGTGTTTATTTGTTCACTAGATTGGATTTAATGACTCATACAAGGATAAGTACTTAGGTTGATTTCTCATCTAGGCTATGGAATCTGCTTTTATGAATATTTACACCAAGATATTTCAACACACTAAAATCTGTCAAGTCATCCCTTGATAGATAGGCTGACTGCAAATCTTTGCCTCTCCTTTTGCTCCTCCAGTCCCAAATACCACCCAATCTTATCCCTAGCTGTGTAGCAGGAATCCTGCTGAGGCTTCCCTTTTCTTTCTGGCCCCATCCCCAAGGGATCACAAATATTTCCTCTGACTCTCCTTCCTCCAACTGGAATATTTTTATTCCAGCCTCCAACACCAGCAAATTCTTTGCTGACAAACCAGCAGAGATAGGTAGCTTCTACACATGGTAAGTACTTTTGCAAGACTCCTACAGATAATTAGGATTTCCATAATTTCTCTTTAGAAAATTTTCCTGCCTTGTTTGGCAGACTTCCTTTAAGTTTGTACAGTCTTCACTATCAATCAAGTATTTATTTTTATCTTTGTCAAACTGAGCTCCTATAGATGTTCTCGTTTATCAGTAGTACACGTGTTTCACAGTAAATATGTGGATCATCAAGAGTAAGTCTACTCCTCAAAGAGTTGGAAAAGAGTCACTAGAAACTATGGTGGAGGAAATAGTTCAGTAGTGACCCATTGCCTTTTGGTTCATATTATTCCATGCATTACACCAGATTATCAATGTAATACTGTAACTGTAAAGGTACATATAAATTAAAATGAGCATCTTACATTTCTGTGTTGTAAACAAAGATATCTCTCTACATGATATTTTTTCCTGAGAGGATTTACTAAATCTAGATAAAATGGCGGAATTTTTTTAGACAGATACCAGGTACCAAAGTTAAATCAAGAGCAGGTTAACTATCTAAACGGGCCCATATTTCCTAAGGAAACAGAAGACATCACTAAAATCCTCCCAAAGGGGAAAAAAAATCCCACAGCCAGTTGGCTTTAGTGCAGAATTCTACCAGACCTTCAGAGAACTAATACCAACACTCCTCAAACTATTCCATAAAATAAAAACAGAAGGAATTAATTTATTCTATGAACCCACAATTATTCTGATACCACACAAGGATCCAACAAAATAAGAGAACTTCAGAACAATTTTGCTTATGAATATCGATGCAAAATGCAATAAAATTCTTGCAAACATCAAAACCATCATTCAAGATGATCAAGTAGTCTTCATCCAAGCAATGCAAGGTTGGTTCAATATACGAAAATCCATATATGTAATCCACTATATAAAGAAACTCAAAGAAAAAAATTACATGAGCATCACTTTAGATGCTGAAAAAGCATTTGACAAAATACAACACACCTTCATGTTAAGAGTATTGAAGAGATCAGGAATACAAGGTCCATACATAAACATAATAAAAGCAATATTCAGCAAACCAACAGCCATTATAAAACCAAATGGAGAGATACTTGAAGCCCAAGACAAGGACGCCCACTCTTCCCACATTTATTCAATATAGTACTTGAAGTTCTAGCTAGAGCAATAAGACAACAAAAGGAGATCAAGGTGATATAAATTGGCAAAGGAGAAGTCAAGGTATCACTATTTGTAGATGATATGATAGGATACATAAGTAACCCCAAAAATTCTACCAGAGAACTTCTACAGCTAATAACCAACTTCAACAATATGCCTGAATATAAAAGTAACTCAAATAAATCAGGAGCCTTCCTTTATACAAATGATAAACAGACTGAGAATGAAACTAGGAAAATAAACTCCCTTCACAATAACCACAAATTATAGAAAGTATCTTGGGGTAACACTAACCAAACAACTTAAAGATCTGTACTACAATAAATTCAAGTTTCTCAAGAAAGAAATAAAAGAACACCTCAGAAAATGGATAGATCTCCCATGCTCATGGATTGGTAGAATTTACTTTTTATTTTTATTTTTTAATAAATGATGCAATTGTGAGCCTTTTCTCTCCTTTTTGAAATGTATATAAAACTTTTTGTAAAGTCGATAAGCCTTTATGAATAACTCTTTCTCAAGCACCCAGAATCCATTTCTTTGAAATGTGAACATTTCAACAAATATACCCTAACTTCAGTGCATGCACCAATCCAGGTATCCAAATTATTTTCTTTAGAGAAATGCAAAATTTTTATTTCTCTTCCAAATAAAGCTAAGTAGTAATCAGATGTGATAAATTCAAAGGGGTGATTCTACAACAGCTCTAGGATTTGTGAATATGATGCTGTTAATCCGTGTTCATGGAGTAACATTTCTTATTTATCTTAGAAATATGTATATGAATGGGGTGCCTGCCCATCTATTCTGTATGTGTTTGAAACCGTACCTCCTACAATGAGGATTGCAGTTACATTTAACTCTTAGTCAATAATTAAATTATTTGCCTTTCACAGTTGCCTTGTTTTGGGATTATGGAAGATCATTTTCTTTAAATATATATATACTTTTTATTTATTTTATATATAATTATATATATATATAATATATATGTATATATATATATATTCAATTTGGTAAGTTATTTTTAAATTTGGAACATTTTGGGGAAAAAATGGTAAGGCACACAAGTGGCCAGGCCTTTGTACTGCTTCTCTGCTCAGTCTATCTGACCTTCCTACTTTACCTGTCTCAGAATATCTACCTCCACTGAATATCAATGCTGAATATCTTATGCTAGAGAGTTTTGATACTTTAATGAGAGCTTAAAAACACATTTCTTCAGCTAATATATTGAACACATTTTCCTTGGGCTGTCCAGTATTGGACAAATTTTAAAAATTCACATATAAGCATGGGATTATTTAACTACAATGTTTAACTTACAATTTTAGGTTGAGTATCGCCAGTTTCTCTTTTTTCTATTAGAAATTTCATTTTGTTTATAAAATATTAAAACAGGCATAAAAATAAATTCCAAATGTATTATCAATAATCAACTGTAGGATTTGATATTCAGGTTTTAAATTCCTTATCAAATGTCCTTTTCAGTAATGTATCTATTTTAAAAGTGAGTAATGTGAACTTTATTCCTTTATTGAATTCTTTCAATTCTTGTATATATAAATATATATATGTATATATATATATATATATATATACATATATATATATATATATATTACTGTATGAGATATCATTCTTATCTAGAATACACGAGCTGATTCAAAGGAAAGTAGTTTTCTTCACAATCAAGTATCCTGTGATACCTAACCTATTACGGTCTGTTGGATGCTTATTCTATGTCAAGTACCATTGATTACACTTAGGAAATCACTTGCCAGAAAATGAAGTTTGCTAAGAAAGGAATCAGGGCAATTATAGCAAAGTGTGAAGTTTACTATTTCTGCATCGAAATACTATGACAAATGACCAGCCAGAAGAGTGAGACAAGACAGCTTCCATGAGTACACCAAAGAACATTAATTCTTTTTTTAAGTGCTTTATTTTATTGTATTCTCCATTAATTTCATCATTTATTCACTTTAGAGCACACACACACACATATACATATTTATGTATAAATAGGATTTTTCTCAGACGGTTAGTGGTAAAAATAATGACACAGAAGTTGCTAATAAAGTTTAAAATGTAGGCCTTTTGCTTGGGAAGTCTCCCAGCAAGCTCATCTAACTTAACCCAACAATCTAGCTCATGTAGCTAGCTCTATACCTTTCTACTCCACCTAAATCCATGGATGTTTCTTCCCCATCCACTCTAGATTCTCCCGATTTCTGCTTTCTTCTCCCTGTGTCACTCCTCTTAAGTAGCCTCTCCACCATGTGTTATTATTAAAGTTGAGCATATCTTATCTTTGACTCATCCTAGCAGATCTTTCTCTGATTCATCACTTTGTTTGACCCTCAATTAGATGCCACCTTCAAACATTGCTGCCTCCTTCTATAAGCTAACCTTCATTGTTATGGTATACATATATATATCATACAAGTTGTGATGGTGTGTATATATACATATATGTGTGTGTACATATATATGGACTACAAATGATATATATATATATGCACACACACATATATGTACTTATATATATGTACATAGTTATACATACCATATATATATATATACATATATATATATATACATATGTATATATATATATATGCTGTTCCGTACACACACACACACACACACACACACACACACACACACACACACACACACACTAAAACTTGTATGCAACATAAGGCAGAGACAATTGCTTTTAATGTGAAATCAAAAACTGACAGTCAAAAAACACAATTTAGAATGGACTCTACCTTCAATCATCATGTTTTAGAGACAGAAAATCTGCTGGGATCCCTCTTGCCAACTCTAATTCTCAAGTAAGGTTTTCAGTGCTGAAATCATTGCATGTTTTCTCACAGGATGTGCTCATGTAGGAGGAAGGTCACAATAAACTCTCATGTTTTATCTTGTATACACTCAGCCTTTCAAAGAAACAAGGAATTGAGTTTGCCTTAGAGAGAGGCTATTCTATAACCTGGCAAGACCCAGAATCCCATATCACTTCCCTGATGTTCAGCCTTTAGCCCTTCCTGAAACATTTCAGGATGTGCAATGCTACTACTTGCTTCAATAGAGTTTCAGGTGGTTCATATAAATAAATTACTAGTGCTAGCCCAGAATTTGTACTGATTTTTCCATTGCCTACTATCTGAAGGAAATAAGAGAAACATATGTTCCTGAGCCCATTGTTCAATATATTCACATAGTGAAGTTAAAATGTTTGGTTAGGAAATCGATATTGCTATACTAAGCATCACATAGAGTAAACTAGAAGAATTGTAGGAAGCTATGGACTTACTTAAAATCAATGTGTATTCAAACTGGGGAGTAACAAAATAGATAAAACTACAACTTTAAATGGTAACCCAGGGAGAGTTAAGCAGCATCTTAGCTTTTGCCACTGCAGGGAGAATCGATGAGCAACACAAACAAATAATAAAAAGTAATACAATATTTGGGTTAGCATTAAGATTCATCTGCAGTAAATTTGAGGACAATGCCTTGTACGCTGTATTGGCAACTATATTAAGAATCCTCTTTGCAATGAATACAGTATCAAGCACTGAAAATAAATGAGAGCATAGATTTAGAACTGCATCTGGCAAGAAGAGCAGGATTCAAATATAATGTGGAAATATATTTTTCATTACAGAGGCTTCTCTCAAAATATCATAAGGCAGGCACAGGAGATTGTCCTCGAAAATTTAAACTTTAAAACAAGCAGACTATGGTTTACAGTATAAATATTCTAAGTTTCTTGAGTTTGGCCATGTAACCTAATTAAAGTATACATTGAGTTTATTGTGGAAGTGTGTAGCTTAACAAAGAATGGCAGCTATTTAACTAAAGAAAGTACAGTGCACATTAAAACATTGCCATAGACTGATTTATTTTTCCCTCATCCATGTCTCGTTGAAAGATCAGGTCAAAGTGGAGCTTCTAAAATGTGCTTTCTTGGAATCACATCTCTCTGGGTTCAATTTATTATCTGTATGTTGCTTGGTACCCCGTGATATTTGAAAGTATTCAACTAAGTTTCTGAGCCTTGTCATTGACTTTCTATGAGAATTGAAGAGATATAAAGCAAACTGTTATACATGTTATTATTATTAGAAATACAAGTTTTATTCAGAAGTGTGTGCAATATTTTACTTTAAGTCTCTCTATCTTTTAAAATAAAAACAGGAGACCTGGCCAACCCTTAGTAAATGACATACAATTGATGGATATATGGTTCAGTGAATAAAACAGTACCTGTGCAAGCATGAGAAACAGATTTTGGATATCCAGACTCCATGTAAGCCTCTCATGCCAACTTCAACCATGGAAAACACACATGAACTATAATACACAAGAAATCCACTCCATCTAACATTGCCATCCCGTTAATGTCATTATTTAGTTTATCCTCAATACCTATTCAATTCTTTAATTGATTAGTATTGTGGAGAATTTATTTTCTTTACCTTTTACTCAACTCCTTTTATCCTTTTGTTCTTCCCAAGTTCCCTTTATCATACATTAGGTCCTTTGATGGAGGCTCAGCTCAGTAGTAGAACAATTCTATATCATTCCCATTATCTTGGGTTTCATACCTGGTAAAGAGAAGGAAGAAGAAGAGGAAGAATAGGAATAGGATGAAAAGGAGGAGGAGAATGAGGAGAAGAAAGAGAAGGAGGAAGAAGAGGAGAAACAGGAACAGGAAGATCAGAAAGAAGGAAAAGAGGAGAAAGATCAGAAAGAGGAGAAAGAGGAGGAATAGGAGGAAAAGGAGGAATAGAAGGAAGATAAAGATGAAGAGCAGGAGGAGGGGAAGATGAGGAAGGGGAGGAAAAAGAGGAAGAGATAAAGCACAAGTAAAAGTTGTGGTTATTTGAATAAGAAATATCTTCCACAGTCTTAGATATTTGAATACCTGGTCCCTACTTGGTGGTGATGTTTGAGGAAGATTTGGAGATGTCATCTTGTTTGAGGAAGTTTGTCACAAGGGCAGACTGTTAAGCAGACTTTTAGTCTCTTAGTTCTTTTCTCTGTTGCCTGCTTGAGATTTGAGAAATTACTACTCAAGTGTTCTCTTCAAGGTCACTCTGCCTACGGCTTGCTGAGAAAGTTCTATGCCATGATGGAATATTATCCCTCTGGAACTGTAAGATCAGATTAGCTGAAATGCCCAACAAAGGGGCAGGAGAACCTGAGGAGACTATATATCCAGAGGTTAGGCAAGGCCCAAGGTTGAGGGATTGGGCCACCCACTCATCTCCAAAATTTTAACCCAGAATTTCTCCTGTCTAAAGGAAATATGGGGACAAAGTGTGGAGCAGAGACAATCCAGAAACTATCCCATCTGGGGATCCATCCATATACAGACACCAAACCCTGACACTATTCTGGATGCCAAGAAGTGCTTGCTGACAGGAGCCTGATATAGCTGTCTCCTGAGAGGCTGTGCCAGAGTCTGACAAATAAGAGGCGGATTCTAGCAGCCAATCATTGGACTGAGCAAGGGACCCTAAGGGAGGAGTTAGAGAAAGGACTGAGGAGCTGAAGGGGTTTCCAATCCATAGGAATAACAACAATATCAACCAACCAGTACTCCCAGAGTTTCCTGCAACTAATCCATCAACCAAAGAGTACACATGGAGGGATCTATGTCTCTAGCTGCATATGTAGCAGAGGATGACCTTATCTGGCATCAAAGGGAGGGGAGGCCCTTGGTCCTGTGAAGGCTTGATGCCCCAGCTTAGGGGAATGCTAGGGTGGTGAGGCAGGAGTAGTTGGATGGGGGAGCACCCTCATAGAAGCAGCAGGGAGGAAAGTTGGTATAGGGGATTTGTGGAGGGGAAACCAGGAAATGGGATAACATTTGAAATGTAAATAAATAAAATATCCAATAAAAAATAAATAAACTATTCTTCTCTAAATTGCCTTGATCATACTGTTTTACCATAGCAATAGAAAAGTAACAAATTAAAAAAAAAAAACTCTGTTCTATGTTGCTACATCAAAATCCCCTAAATTGAAGATACTCAAGCCACTAATGGAGAGTACTGAATAAATAGTAATAGAATGATCAAAGATGCAGTTTGCAGAAGCCAGGTAATTTACACATTTAAATACACTAAAATCACATTTATTTTGGAATTGGATAAACAGTCTAAGGACAGTCCCCTTCATAGAAATTTTTTTAACATAATTAATATATAAACAACTAAGAGGTCACATGTTTTTTTAAAGTTCCTCTTGCTATGAAATAATTTTTACAGGCAATATCCATGCTTCTCTATATCTATTAGACTCAAAATTTAAAAATAATGAAAAATTTGCTTATAAATTTTTAATGTAGCCAGACAGAGAGTATTGATTCATTTTTTCCAATGGTGGTCAGTAACTACAATCCTACTGACATGCACACTTTGTCCCTTAGAGAAAGCATTATCAACAAGGCAGTGACAATGGGTTTCTGTAAAATAGTTTATAGCTATGGAGTAGAATATGGCATTTTGACATATGGATACAAGACATAATGATCAGATAAAGGTAATTGGAAAATCCACCAGGAGCAACAGGGATGCAATTACAGGTCACATGTTAAATGAGATAAACTGAGCTCAAGATAAATACTGTGTATTCTTCCCTAAATAGAGGTGTTAGTATGTTCGTGTTAGAAGAATGTAGTACAATAAACATAACCAGAAACTGAGGATGGAATGTAAAGGGGTAATGAAGAGAGTTTAGCTAGGATAGGGGTGAACATAGTAAAAGGAATAACTTACAGTGTTCTCATACTGGAGAGTTTCACTTATTCTTTTGGTTGGAATTTTGTCAACTTCATTGTGGAAATTTGAATGTGCTTGGTGCTATTAGGAGGTATGGCCTCATTGGAGTAGGTGTGGAGTATGTGCATCACTGTAGGGATGCACTTTCAGGTTCTATGCCCAAGTTCTGCCCAGCATGGAAGGCAGCAAGTTCTTCCTGGCTGCCTGCAGAAGACAGTCCTCTCCTAGCTGCCTTAGAATCAAGATGTAAGATTCTAGGTTCCTCCAGCACCATGTCTGCCCTCATGCTGCCATGCTTCATGACATGATGATAATGGACTGAACCTCTGAAACTGTAAGCCAGCCCCAAATAATGTATTTTTTTTATAACATTTGCCTTGTCCACGTTGTCTTTTCATAGCAATAATGCCCAAATTAAGATATTTGTACAAATTAGAGTCATCTAAAAAGGGAAATTTTGAGTAAATGTCCCTGTAGATAGTCCTATAGGCAAGTCTGAGGAGAGTTTTATTAATAATTGACATGAAAGGGCACAGATCACAGTGGGTGGTACCACCACTGGGCAAGTGATTCTGGCATTATAGGAAAGCAACCAAAAATCATAAGGTCCAGTAACAGTGTTCCTTAATTCATTGTGCTTCGGGACCTGCTTCCAAGTTACTGCCTTGTCTTTCTGCCCTGATTCCTTCAATGACAGACTATGATGTAGGAGGTATAAGCTAAATGGACCCTTTCATCTTCCATTTTCTTTTGGTTACGATGTTTTAAATGTAACCCTAAGACATGCAGTTGGCTAGTAACTGTATATTTCACAATCTCTAGCAGAGAATTCTAGTATTCCTAACAACAAGAAATGATTGTTTGAAGTGGTAAACTTACACTTTATCTAAAGGAAAAGTTGAAAAAGTGGTGAATGAACTATGAATCTTTGAACTAAATTCAGCTTATTCACAATTTTAATCACTCATTGACTAAGAAAGGTGTTTATACTGTGTAATCATATTCAAAGTATAATTCAATAATTCATTCATATCTTCACGATATTCAAAAGAAATATATCCTATAGTGTAAGAAAGCTACACATCTTGAAATATGATTAACTGTAAATATATTTATTGGTATCTCATATTATTTTTTATTGTGTGACTAATTTGGTGCTGCAACAGCAGGTTTGAATGATAGTAAACAACATTCTCTGTTTTACAAGTATTAAAATGTTTATTATGTTTTATAAATATTTTTGGAAGAATTTTATTGACCCTTTTATTATTGCCATATAGGGAAGATAATTATGGTAAGCAGTGTAGCTCTAGATTCCAGGGTCACTTACAGTTCCTGATGATAAGCCCTTACAAAGAACTTGAACTTTCTGCTGTATGGTCATGATAAGACATAAACCAGTATTGGTAACAGAAGCCTATTCACATGCCAAAATTAAATAATAAATATATTTTCTTTCTCTGTCATTTTTACATGAGTTTATGTTGAATTTCCATTGTCCAGTGTGTATTTATTCACATGAATTACATAGATATATTTTAATTTTTGCAGTTTGGGAATTTTTTAGGTTTGGTAGGTAACAAATTTATCACTAAAATATGAGTAGCATCGATACAGTCTCAGAAAGCTTTCTTTCTTTCTTTCTTTCTTCCTTTCTTCTTTCTTTCTTCCTTCCTTTCTTCCTCCTTCCTCCTTCCCTCCTTTTCCCCTCTCTGCCAACCTCTTTTTCTTCCTTTCTTTCTTCTTTCTTCCTTGTTTCCTTTCTTTTCCTACTGAGTACTGAACTCACACTTCCTCTGTGCTATATCATAAGGCTTTGTTTTCCTTTTTATTTTGAGAAAAAAAATCACCAGTTTGTATGGAAAAATTTTAATTTGTGATCTGTCTTTGCTAGTTTTTATCAGCCTGACACAAATAGAACTATCTGAGAGGAGGAAACTACATCAATTGGCTAATCGTCTCCATCAGATTGTCTTCAGAATGTGGCAGTTCACACATGTTCTTTATTAAGAATTGAAGTAGAGGGACTAGTTCACTGTGGGTTCTATAGGAAACAGTCCTCCAAAGTACTTGAGTCAAACCAGCCTTAGGTTTAATCAGTGATGGACTATGATTGCGACTATACGACAAACTCTTCCTGTTAACTTTGTATTTATTACAGAAGCAGAATGCTAGGACATGATACTTCCTATTGTGGACTTCCTAGGAGAAGGGTTCACAGATCCAAATAACCAACTCCATTCCAAATACTCAGAATTTTTTTCTAAATCTTTAAAGAATAGCAAGCTTGTAAAAATAGCAAATAAAAGTCAACATTAATGTGTTTTATGCAATGATAATTTGGTACACTATGCCAACCATTTTACTCTCTATGCATTTCTCATATTATTTGTATCTTAATTATAAACAATGTAATTTATTTAATAAAGGATAAGGAAAAAGAAAGGTATACAGTGGCTTACTAAATGAACAATTTAAATGATTAATATCCATAAAGTTTGGGATTAAAAATCATAGTTTAATAGAAGAAATATGTACTTCCTTATAAAATTTGAACACATCTTCAACTATCCAGCATTTGTAAGAGCAAACTAAAAACAAGGCTTCATTTTATTTTTTATTTCATATTTTTATTATCTGACATTCTCCTACATGTATATACTAAACTTTGGTTATTTTAACATCTTTTTCCTCTGTCATCCTTCTATGCCTCATCCTAGAATTCTTCTTTTACCCACCAAGTATCTTTATATTTTCAAGTTTTATTTTTTGACCCTTTGAGTTAAATTATGATTGGTTATATGACTATGTATGTGTTGGTTTGAGTGAGTGTTTAGCATAATTTGGACAACTTATGAGTGGCTGACTACCCCTTTGAAGAATGTGACAACATTCATCCCAGCACACATTAACTGACAATAGTTCCTCGGGGAGAAATAAAGAGCATATATCATTGTTTCTGTGTGCACATATACATGCAGGTTTCATAGAGTCTGAAATAGAGTGGAGAATAGCCTGGAACTAGAATTCGAGGCAGTTGTTTCTTGCTTGATGTGGGTTCTACAAACCCAACATGAGTCCTCTCTATGAGTAGTATGGAGCATTCACCACTGAGCAACTTCTTCAATCCATGGGTTGTTGAGAGCATCAATATTGAGAAGATCTTTACAACTGAAATGAATTAATTAATTTAAAAATAATCATATCCAGACAATCCTGTGCCACCGTCTACTTTGCTCACCTCTAATTCATGCATTCTTTCCCACTTCTCTTTTGTAATGTTCTCCAAACACTAACTGGGAACATAAGATATAAATTACTCATTTACAAATGAGAATTCAAAAGTATTTCACTCTTCTCATTTCTCTATTAACTTCTATTCAGCACAAACAAAGCCTCTCTGGTGGTGGTTGTTAGCCTCCCTAATTTTTGCATGCAAAATTGTTCAGAAGACAGTTTAACAATATGTACAGTTAGCAAAATAGTAGTTTATCCCATAAACTTAAGACTTTTCAACCAGTGGGATTTTGACAGGATTTATAGTACCTGGCATAGGTCTTTCTTGTGCCATAGACATCAAATCCAATCAATAAGTTGTTGACAAACCATATAATAGTCACATCACCCATACATCACTATTTCTAGGCAAGTGATTGTTGTGGTTTGTGTGTTTTACAGACATGTAGGGTCCTCCAAGACCCGTAGCTTTCAGAGAGTTCTCCCATAATTTGTATCGGGGCATTTGTTTAATCAAATTAGGTCTTTCAGAATAGCATCTTCCTTATATTCAGGTTGCTCTAATGGGTTCATTTTAAATTATGTTTTTAAGTAGCACATGTATTTACTACCTCCTATCTTAAATTCGCATTTTAGCTTACTCCTTAAAGTCTGTTCTAGCTTCCTGGCATCCTAGGTGTTCTCAATTAAACATATAAATTTAAGAATATGAAGTCAGAGTCACCATTTGTGGAATAGCATGTCTTATTTCTTTAACTTACTTGTATCACCTCACTAGTATAATTGTTTTCAGTTGTTTCAATTTTTCTGGGAATTAAATTATATCTATGTGCCATAAGTTCATTATCCATTCATCAGCTATTGTCTGGTTACATCTACTGGCTGCTGTGAAAACAGTAGCAATGGCATTGAATGTATAAATATCTCTGTACTAGAATATAAGATCTTTGTGATATTACCAGGAATGGTATAACTGGATCCTATTATAGATTTACTTGTTTTTTCTTTTAAAGAAAATTCCATGTTAATTAATTGTAAATTTTTGAAAAACTCAAAATATTCCCATTAACATAAAGAAAAACACAAGGGTATCCACTGTCTTCACTTCTATTTAATATAATCCTTGAAGTCTTTTCTAGAATGATAAGGCAAAGGAATGAAATAAAATCAATCCAAATAGGAAAAAAAGGATACCAAGTCACTAATATTTTCAAATGCTCTGATTTTATGCATAAAATACACTAAATATGTCAAGCAAGGATCCTATTGCTGATAGAAACTTTCACCAAAGTGGAAGACTAAAAATTAGTACACATTACACATAAGTAACCTTTCTACATACCAATCACAAATATAACATGAAAAATTAGAAAAATATTCAGAATGCATATTTTAATGGTCTGATATAAACCCAATAATAGTACTGAAAGACTTCTATTATGAAGACATTAAAATACTGAAGAAGAAACTTGAGGAAGAAGGTAGAAGATAGAAAGATTTTCATTTTCATGAGTTGGTAGAATTAACGGTATAGGCAGTTATCCTACTGTCTCTAAAGATTCAGCAATCTATATATTAAAGTAGTGTAAATAGAAATTGCAGCACCACTCTTACAAAGCTAGAAAAAAATCTTCAAATTTATACAGAAGTGTAAAATATCTCAGACAGCTCCATCTTGTTTACTTAGGCATGAAGACAGACATAAGAAAACCAAAACGTTGGAAGGTCTACTTTATTTGTCTTAAAATTACATCCCTTTTGTACCCTGATAGTTCTGTATCCTCATTGCCTCTCAGTCTCCAAGCAAAAATTTGATAAGTCACTTTTGAAACAATCTGAAATTTACCAATGTCTAATTATAGAAATGTTATAAATGAGTGTATATCGAGTGAAGACACAGTCTATTCATTTTCTAAAGAGTCACAGATCATTGTAACAAAAAGACGGGTAATTTAAATTTTTGATCAAAACATTCTATTACACAGAGTGACAATGCATACATTACTATACACTTTGTAAATGGTTTGTAGATTCTCAAAAAGCAATGTAGTAAAATATTGCTATAGGGAGTATCAATTCCATTCTGTCAGTTTTGCAATTAGTTAAATATTTAACAGAATTAATGATAAAATTAATCGGTTCAAGAAGTAATCTTTTTAGCCTTTCAAAAATCAAAGTAATCCTTTTTTTATAAACTAAATTTACATTCTGATTAGCAAATCAGACAAAAGTAGAAACGCTTTGGTCTTATTATTGCCTTAAATCAAAGGTAATACTCAAGTGTTATATAAAATTGTAAAAACATAATATGAGACCACCAAGTTAAGGTAATCCCTTGTAATCATAATTCTCATGTGAAGATACCATAGACAGTATCAAACAAATCATCATTTCTCTAATAGATTCCCTTTAATCTCACTGACAATATATTTGTTTTGTTTTGTTTTGTTTTCTCTGCACAACATCCACTGCTGAGGTAGAAGGTAAGATCCCTGGACACCTTTAGCACATAGCTAGGAAAAATACACATTTTTTTACAAATAGCCAAATAAGAAATATTTTAAGTTTTATAATCCATATAATACCACTTGTAATTACTGAACTTCCCCTGTAAAATTCAATAGAAACTGGAGATTACTTGCAAAAGATAAAATTAACTTGTTTTGCTCTCTTTAAGTTCTGTGATCAAAAAATGCCACATGAAATCTGATGTCAGTTCAAATAGCAGAGTGGTTAAAGCAACAAGATGTGCTTTGGTAGAAAAAAAAAAGTATTCAGAATTAAGGTTAAGGATAACTTAAAAAGGATCGAAGTATCCACATTTTGGTCTTCCTTCTTTGTGAGTTTGTGGTTGTTTGTGGATTGTATCTTGGGTATTCTGAGTTTCTGGGCTAATATCTACTTATCAGTGATTGTATACCACGTGTGTTCTTTTGTGATTGAGTTACCTTACTCAGGCTAATATTCTCCAGATCCATCCACTTTCCTAAGAATTTCATAAATTCATTGTTTTTAATTGCTGAATAGTACTCCATTGTGTAAATATACCACATTTTCTGTATCCACTCTTCTGTTGAGGGACATCTGGGTTGTTTCCAGCTTCTAGCTATTATAAATAAGGCTGCTATGAACATAGTGGAATATGTGTCCTTATTACATGTTGGAGCATCTTCTGGGTATATGCCCTCCCATGAGTGGTATTGCTGATCCCTCTTAGAAGGAGGAACAAAATACCCAAGGAAGGAGTTGCAGAGACAAATTATGGAGTGGAGACTGAAGGAAGGACAATCTAGAGACTGCCCCACTTGGGAATCCTTCCCATATTCAATCACCAAACCCAGACACTATTGTGGATGCCAGCATGTGCTAGCTGACAGGAGCCTGATATAGCTGTCTCCAGAGAGGCTCTGCCAGTGCCCAACTAATAAGACGTAGAGGCTCACAGCCATCCATTGGACTGAGCACAGGGTCCCCAATGAAGGAGCTAAGACCCAAGGAGCTGAAGGGGTTTGCAGCCTCATAGGAGGAACACAATATGAATTAACTAGTACCCCCGAGCTCCCAGGTACTAAACGATCAACCAAAGAGTACACATGGTGGGACTCATGGCTCCAGCTGCATATGTATCAGAGGATGGCCTAGTCAGTCATCAATGGAAGGAGAGGCGCTTGGTCCTGTGAAGGTTCTATGCCTCAGTGTCAGGGAATGCCAGGGCCAGGAAGCAGGAGAATATGGGTTGGTGAGCAGGGTGAGGGAGAGAGAAAAGGGCTTTTTCTTGGAGGAAAAACCAGGAAAGGGGATATCATTTGAAATGTAAATAAAGAAAATGTCTAATAAAAATAAAATAAGCAAGAGAAAAGAGAAAAAGAATAATTTAAAAGCCATATAAGACCTTTAATATTCCCCATGCAACATATCTCCCTGTTAAGAGTTTTCATAGGAACAATTCTATGCACTCCTAGAGTGGGAAACTGACTGAATTTGAAAACCCAGCAAAATAAAGCTTACTAGCCAAAAACTGTGCACCTCTCTTTTGACCTGTCTAAGCATTAGGTAGTTTGTTCCTCTAGGGTGGAATTCTTGTTATAGCATCAACGGAGAATATACTTTCCAAACACTGTAAAGGAAAAAACAACCCCACAGTACTTTCAGTGGATAAATGGGTTGAGAAAACAATAAAGAAATTACTTCAAGGGGCTAAAATTGGTGGATGTATTTATGAAATTGTGCCACTGGGGATGCACAGTATCAAGGGATTCAGTAGTAATGCACATACCTTACATAAGAGACCCTGCATTCTACATGGAGCTACTGTTACATAGACAAAAAAGACTATACAACTAAAAACTTATGTTCAAAATCTACTAGGCACATGCTGAGATTCTTTAATACCCATAAGTGATATTTCCACAAGATAAGCAAGACTAATAATATGCAGAAATGATGTTAAGAACTTATAGGATTTCAGACATGGAGAACCAGGGGTTAGAGTATGGCCTGGACTACATATTAAGGCTCCCCCTTAGAATATCCATTTATAAAAAGACATAAAGAAACTAAGTTTTTCTGCTGCACTAATTCATCCCTAATGTTGAGAATAGCTGAGAATGAAGTCATAGCAAGAACCATATGTATCCTAAGTAGGTTTTGAGTAACACAAGCTAGAAAGGGTTTTTCTTTTGATTTTTTCTTTCTACTTAACCTTTCCTGCCTTTTGACATTAGTTAATAAAGAAAATCTATATCAAAACACTGTGGATGCTTGGAATTAAACTTGGGTACTCAGCCAGAGCAGCAAGTTATGTCAATTAAAAAAACAGAATCCTGCAGCTATATATGGCAAAGAACATGATCCAGAATTAATGAATCTTGAAGATATCTTCTTCTTGTAATTGAATCCTGTATTCTTCCAGTCTCTACTAACAAACAATTATCATGACTATTTTTGATATTTATTATTTTAGGTTAACTCATTAGAACTGACTATTTACACATAATGAGCCAATGTTAGCAGACTGTACTGCCAAACATTTTTTACTGAATTATATGATCTTTCCTATCTTATATCGTTTTATAAGATGCATGCTATTACTCTTTTGCCTACTCTTGGGACCCTTCCCAGTTTTGCCTTGTTCAGCCTTGATATGAATGCTTGTGCCTAGGCTTATTATATCTTCCTATGCCATGTTCAAAATATATCCCTGGGAGACCTACCACTTTCTGAGTTAAATGGAGGAGAAGTAGAACTAGGAAAGAAGGGAAGTGTGTGTAGGGGACTTGGAAGAATGGAGGGAAAGAAAAATGTGGGGAAAAAGTTTTAAATAATGTGATTTGGACGCCGGGCGGTGGTGGCGCACGCCTTTAATCCCAGCACTTGGGAGGCAGAGACAGGCAGATTTCTGAGTTCGAGGCCAGCCTGGTCTACAGAGTGAGTTCCAGGACAGCCAGGGCTAAACAGAGAAACCCTGTCTTGAAACAAACAAAAAACTAATGTGACTTGGTTCTGGAGAGATGGCCCAGCAGTTCAGAGCATATATTCTTTTGCAAAGGGAGGATATGTATTTGTTTCCATGTACTTTTTTGGAATCTCATACCTGGCTACATCTCCAGGGGATCCTATGGCCCTTTTTGGAGTCATAGGCACCTGAACACATGAACATATACTACACCACACACATATAGCTATAGTGAAATCTAAATAAATCATTTTGAATCTTTGCTGTATTTCAATACTATATTGTATTTTATTAATTATTTTATTTATTTACCTTTCAAATGTTGTCCCCTTTCCTGGTCCCAATTCCATGAACTCTCCATCCCACTCCTTGACTCCTTTGCCTCTAAGAGGGTGCTCTTCCCAACTCACCCACTCACTCCTATCTTACCCTTCTAGTATCTCCCTTTTCTGGGTCATCAAACCTCTATAGGGACAAGCACATCAGCTCCCACTGAGGCCAGATAAGGCAGTTCTCTGATATATATGTAGCAGAAGCAATGACCAGCCCAAGTATGTTTTTTGGTTGGCGGTTTAGTCCCTGAGAGATCTGAGGAGTATGGTTAGTTGATATTCCTATGGGGTTGCAATCCCCTTTAGCTCCTTCAGTGCTTTTCATAACTCTTCCATTGGCTCGGCCCAATGGTTGACTGTCTTAGTCAGATGCATGCAGTGTCTCTCAGAGGACAGCCATGCCAGGCTCCTGTCTGCAACCACATCTTGACATTAGCAATAGTGTTGGGTTTTGGTGTCTGTTCCAGTTTTTGTCCCTGCATTTCCTTTAGACAGGAACAATTCTTTTTTTTTTTAAGTAAATCTGCTGTTAGATCTTTATTATTATTATTATTATTATTATTATTATTATTAATCATTCCATTTATTTACATCTCAAATGATATCCCACTTCCCTGGTTACACCCTCCACCAATCCCCCATCCCACATCTGCACCCCCACTCTCTTTTGCCTGTATGAAAGTGCTCCCCCAATCACCCACAATCTCCTACCTAACTGCTCCAGCATCCTCCTAGTCTGAGGCATCTAAACTCCCCGAGACCAAGAACAATTCTGAGTAGTAGATATTAGCCAAAGAGCTCAGAATACCCACAATAAAACTCATAGACCATATATAGCTTAATAAGAAGGAATGCCCAAGTGTAGATGCTTCAATCCCAGGATTAGGCATGGGAGAGACAGGAGAGAAGCTCAGAGGGCTAGGGGAGTGAATGGAAATTTGCAGCAGTTTGGGCTGGGGAACTTGGGGAACTACTACCAGGGATGTGAGAGGCTCCCAGGACCCAGTAAGGATGACATTAGCCTAAAGGCCCAACATCGAGGAGACCACCTTAATGTTACACTATTAATGGATTTATACATCTACATTTTATTTAAATTTCAAATTGAATAATTAAATTTTATATTTAACAATTAAAAGTTTTTAACTATTGTTTTAAAATAACCTTCAAGAAATAGCTTCACAAACACACAAAAAAGAAAAATAAAAAATACAATAAAAATTATAGAAGGAAAATCAAATTGATTAGAAACAGGGCCCAAGACTTTAAAAAAAATAGGAACATATAACAAATAAAAGAAAAAAAAAGTATGTGTTACCAAATTCACATTACCTAGGAACCCATCACTCTTGCCAACTAAAACAGACCAGCTTGAAGAGTGAGTAAATTCTAATATATAACTATTTTTAAGGAATATTTTTGAACATCAATATATAAAATGATTGAAAGTTAAAGTATTACTGCCTTCCAAAAATAAACACAAAAGTTCTGGGGTATGTATGTTCATTTAGAAACAGACTTTAAATCTGAATTGTCAATGTATTAAAAATATACCCACTGTAAAATTGAAGGACAGATAATTTTACATTTACCATGTTAATATTAGTTCAGCCTTCATTATGGATAGAAGAACATAGCAAATGCTTAGTGAATAAAGAGAATTCTTGGTGAATGTTAGAACCCACGTGTTTTGCTCCTAGATGGGAGGGTATACAGAAGACAGGGGGTGTTCTTCAGGATGAGTCCTGTGTTGTATAAAACAACACATCCAAGCATCAAAATGCTAAAGCATCTCAGGATTTCTTCTACTAGCAAAATTGAATTGAATTACAAATTATAACAAAAGGAAGAATGACAAATTCACAAACAAGTAGAAACCATACAACACAGTCAATCAATGAGTGGGTCAAAGAATAAATCAGGAAAGGTTTGAAAATATTTAAAGATAAATGATAGGAAAATGCCACATACCAAAGCTTATTGAATATCAGAAAAGTAGAGCCTGGAGGGAAATGTGTATTTATAAATGTCTTCATTAAATAAAGAAGATATATGTCAAATCAATACCTTGTCTTGACACAGTAAAGAACCAGAAAAAAAATATGAAGAAAATTATGGCCAAAGTCAAAAAGAAGTAAAGATAAAATGAAGATTAGAGAAAATATTTTAAAAAGACAGAGTAGCAAAACAATAGCTAGCACTCTAAACATTCCATGAAATTGAGGAACTTAAAATAGATGAAATAAAAAAAGTAATTGAGAATACAAATAACCACACAGTCCAAGTGGAATATATATATGCAATTAAATATTCTTCACCCACAAAAGGAAATAAAAATCCCTTTCTCTCTCTCTCTTTTTCTCTTTCTCTCTCACACACACAGACACAAATATGCACACACACAGACAAACATGCACACACACACACACACATGCACACTAGAACATGAAAAATATACTACATAAAAGATGTCAGGAAAAAAGTACATATATATATTATAATAATAATATTATATAATAATAATATAATGTAATATTATATGTTATATAAAAGTATATATAATATGTATATTATATAACTCAAAGTACCCTGAATCCATTAGAAACTCATCTTTATAAAAAGAATCACAGTACACTGGTGATGATTAGGATCTGGAAGGAGAAGGAAGTGAGGAATAGTGACTGCTTGAAAAATCCTGGATTTTTTTGGTGGATAATCAAAATGTTTTAGGCTTGAGAGAAGTTAATGTCAGAAAGAAAACCTAGAAACACCATAAATGTATGAAACTCCTGGGAGTTGCATATGACTAAATTTGTTATGTGAATCTCAACTCAAAGTTTGTTCTTTAAGAGAGAGCTGATGACACTATCCCACATTATCTGTGTGTATATATTGCCTGGAAACTATAGTTTTATAATTATATATTTCAATATTTTTGTTCCTGGTTATTCAATCTTTGGACTTAGTTACTATCAGGAATAATTTTTATTCTTTTTAAATGGTAGCTAGTCTGGCTCTTTTTTATTTTTTCTTTTATTGAAAATAGATGTTTTTGCTAACATATCCTGATTACAGGCTCTCCTCCTTCTACTCCTCCCACTGCCTTCCAGCTCCCTCCCATCCAGATCCACTGCCTTTCTGTCTCTCATTAGAAAAGTACACATTTCTTTCTTTTATTTTCTTTTTTTTTAATACAACATGGTTTTATTTGTTTTCACATAATTCAGTTTTCCATCTGAGAGATTTGGGTATTGACTGCACTGTGGGAAGTCTCCAGAGAACACAGGGGACTTTACACCTGTGGAGACAGTTGTCTACTGTGGGTGGCATTTCTCTGCTGAGTCAGGTCCCCAGGTTGTACCCACAGTGCAGATTTTCTGATAAGATGTGAAAGCTCAAGTCTGTGGTCCTTGAAGCTCTTCTGTCATTGTCACCTTTCCCTTGAAACGTTGGGAAATTTCCACTTAAGGTCATATATTTTTTTTTCCTGTCTTCTTCATGACAGTTAAAGAAAACTAAGAAGGTTTGACCAGAGTCCTTTATATTTCCTATCATCTGGCCTATAAAGTAAAATACCATTATCTCTGTCTGTGTGAAAATGGGCAAAAGAAACAGCTTAGTTGGCTGTGCCTAGGAAAGGAATGCTCAGGATGCCTTCAGGACTTCTGGATGCCCTACAGCACTGCACAGAGATCGTCAAGTATTTGTTCTCAAAATTATACACTTTTCTCCCTGTCCGACCCAAGCCTTGCCATCCCTCACCTGTCCAGGCAAACAGAAGCAGACAACTAAGCAGTTATATAATATAAAATACACAGATTCTCCCAAAATAGATAGTTAAAACATGTTTTTCTTAGTAACTGAGATTTGAGCCTCTTAGGAGGAGCATCTTAATAATTGCAGTAGACCTATACTTGTATGTACCCAGAAGGTCAGCCTGTGTGTCTCAGACTAGACTTCCTCTCAGCCCTAGGAGCTGAAAGAAATACAGCCTTTCTTTCCCTTCAGTTTAACCAGAGAAATATTAGATAAGGTGCTTTCCTTATCCAGTGGTCATTGTATTGTCAAAAAAAGAAATGCTATAGATAGGATTACTTGCCAGAAAATAGATTTTATTACAGATATTTCCCTTGGTAGAAAAAAATTATCAGGCAAATTGGTCTAAAGTTACAGAGATATAATATTCACTTTTATGTATGTGTGCTTGGTTGAACGATTCAACCCAGATAGGTCCTTGTACATATTAGGGATACACTTTATCATTGAGCTATGCCCCACACCAATACTCCTGGAATCCTTATTCCAGAATGAGCTTGCAGAAACAATACAGTTCTGAAACAAATCACTTACTAAAACCTTGAAAGTAAGCAGTACAAGTTCACAGGCAGTTTATAAGCTTGCTTCTAGAGTTATTATCTCCAATGTTTTTCCTAATAACATTGTGCCTAATCATTGCCATCCATGGCATGGGAATCATAGTAGTTATGTGCTTATGTAAATTTTATTAATAAATTATTTTGTTTATTTTACCCCAAATATTGTTCCTGCTTGGTCTTCCTTCCCAGAGTTCTTCACCCTATACTCCTTGCATCTAAGAGGGTACTCCCCCTCCCTCTCTCTAGACATTCCCTTTCCCTGAGGCATCTAGTCTCTATGGGTCTAGGCACATCCTTTTCCACTGATGGCAGACAAGACAATCCTCTGCCAGGTTTCTCAGACCAGCCCCTGTATGCTCGCTCCTTGGTTGGTGGCTCAGCTGACACTGTTTGGTCTTCCTATAGGGTTAACATTCCTTTCAATTTCCCCTAACTTTTCCATAGGGATCCTTGGCCCAGTCCAATGGTAGGCTGTAAGTATCGGCATCTGTTCAGTCTCTCAGGGTAGAGACTTGGTAGCATGTCTCAGAAGACAGCCATTCCAGGTTCTTGTCTGAAAGCACAACATAGCATCAGTAATAACAGTGTCAGGGTTTGGTGCCCATCCATGGGATAGAACCCAAGTTGGTCTGGTCACTGGACAGCCATTCCTTCAGTCTCTGTTCCATTCCTGCCTCTGTATTTCTTTTAGACAGGAACAAATTTTGAAGGTGGCTTGATGATCCCATCCCTCCACTGGGGCAATATGAATCTATTAGAGGTGGACTCTTCAGGTTCCACCTCCTCATTGTTGGACATTTCAGCTAAGGTTATGCACACCAAGTCCTGGGTGTCCCCCACATCCCAGGTCTCTGGGACTTTCCAGAGGCTCCTCTCACACCTTACCTCCAACAGCTACCCATGTCCTTCCATTCTTCTGGCCCTCTGAGCCTTTCTTCTGTCTCCTCTCACACCCAATCCTGGAGCCTTCTCCCTACCACACCAGGTCCCTCCATCCCTCTTACTCCCTCCAAAGCACCTTAAACAAATGGTGTTGGTCTAACTGGCAATCTGACTATTGAAGAATGTAAATTGATTCCTATTTATCACCATGCACAAAGCTCAAGTCCAAGTGGATCATGAGCCTCCACATAAAACCAGATACACTGAATCTAATAGAAGCAAAAGTGGGAAAAGGCCTCGAACACTTTGCCAGAGAGGAAAATTTCCTGAGCAGAACACAAATGGCTCTGGCTCTAAGATTAACAATTCATAAATGTGACCCCATGAAGCTGAAAATCTTCTGGAAGGGAAAGGATGCTGCCAACTGGACAAAATGGCAACAGACAGATTGGGAAAAGGTCAACTCTTTCCAGACCCTGCCTACCCCCTCCCCTCAACCTAAATTTATGTTTGTTTTCTTTGTCTTTAAAAAAATCAATATCAAAACAAATGAAATATGATATGACAAAATTACCAAAACAAAACACACACACATACACACATGTCTGTATGTGCGTGTGTGTGTGTGTGTGTGTGTGTGTGTGTGTGTGTGTATGTTTGTGTGTGTGTGTAATACATTTTTGTTGGCCAACTACTCCTGGACATAGGTCCTATTCTGGAATATGTTTTTAATACCCAGTGACATTCCTCTGGACAAAATTATTTTTTCATTTCCCAGTAGGAATCAATTACAAATAGTGTCTTTGATAGTGGTGGGACATTGTGTCCAATTCCTATTCTAGATACAAGGGTTTTTATCTGTTTTTCACTTCTATAGGCCTTATGCATGCTGTCCCTGTCTCTATGAGTTCCTATGTTTATCAGCCCTATTGTACCCAGAAAACTTCAATTTCAATAGATGTTTGTAAAGATTGTCCACACTAGCTGCATACTTACTAAGCTACTAATATGAGAGAGTAAAAGGTCTGGTTTTCCAATATCACTAGAGAAGATAGAAGGTGGCTTTATTGGCTCAGCTTGGATCAAGATTGCTTTGCACTCCACTGTATTAAACTATAGACTCTAACTGGCCAAACCAGTTGTATGTGACAACTTTTGTGGCCAAAATGTTCAACTCATCCTCCTCAGTCTCCTAAGAACTGCCATACGGTTAGTGACTCCATACCCGAAAATTAAGTTTCTTTTTCTTGTAGTAAATGGGAATAGAAATGTGTTAGACTCTATGAGTAATGACAATTTTAGAGTTTTAAATATTCCCTTGACAATGTTTTCAAATAAGACAGTTGGCCAAAGAGCCATTGAGCACACACCACATTATCTTCTTTTTGCCAAATAAGAGAAAAGATTATAGAGTAGGAAATGAATAAGAAAAATTCATAACTAAATTATGACTTAGCTACACATATATATTTACCCATAGGTCAAAATGACAAAATCAAACATAATTTATTCATTGAGTTAGTAGGTTTAATTGTATTGAGAAAAGATAGCTTATCTATAAAATATGTATGACATGATTTTGGAGCTCTAATTTATGCAGATGTGAGCTTCTGGTTATGAATAGTTCCCAAAATAGATTACATTTGGGTTTTAATCTTCATAACATATTCTAGCACCTCAATTGAATATACAAAGGGTATAAATGGGACAATCCTAAGCACTACTGTGCTGTGAACCAGGCAGTGCATTAAATGTTAAACAGAACTTGCTAGAATCCCAGAAAAGTTTTACCAGAGTGATTGTACCTTCTGAGTTAAATATACTGCCTAAAATATATTAGATTTTCCAAAATAGTTATTTACAACATGCAATTACCCATTAGCAAGACTTTAAAATCACTACTTCCTAACATCAAAGGAATTAAAATTTCCACTGTCACTCCTATAATGAACAATGATTGCATCTCTGAAACACTGGCATTATATTCCTTATGTATTAGGTAAAGGGCCTTCCTAAGACTTGCAAATTATTTTTAGAAGTAGCACACACTAAGAAGGGCTATGCAAACTAAAATCAGATTTCTCAATACCTTTGATGACTCTACTATATAAACCAGATTAAATTCTGTCACAAGAAGTGTACTATATTAAAATTGTACATATATATGTAAAATCACATAGTAAGCATTTCACCAAGTGGACATTACTTGCCAGTTGTAACTATGTTTCCAAATTTTCTAATGATTCTATAATACAAAGTCATTGAATATTGAGTGTCATAACTTCTGATAGACACTTTATGAACCAACATAGAGCAATCAGCCCAAGGCAAAGGAACTTCTGATCTCTTAGAAAAAATATCTGCTTTAATGAGACTGATAGGAAGTAGAGAATTAAAAGATGTAGTGTTCCAGGGAAATAAGTCACCAAGGAACAATCTATGGAAGTATTAATTTGTATAAGTATCAATAAAAGAATATACTTTCTCACTGGGCAGGGTGGCATATGCCTTTAATCCCAGCACTTGGGAGGCAGAGGCAGGCGGATTTCTGAGTTCGAGGCGAGCTTGGTCTACAGAGTGAGTTCCAGGACAGCCAGGACTATATAGAGAAACCCTGTCTCGAAAAAACAAAAACAAAAACAAACAACAACAACAACAAAAGAATACACTTTCTCTCTCTCCTTTGCTCCATTCATCCGTCCCCCTCCTATCCCTCAAGGTTAGTATGGATAACATGTACATATACTCCAGAGAACAGCCACATGTGTCAATCTTGAATTTCCATCAAATTTGAGACAGGGTCTTTTTTTCTTTGCAGCACTGTATGCCTGGTTCAGTGACTCTGGGAAGACACATAAAGCCTACAGGCACTGAAAGTAAGACAGAAATACAGATGCCCTACCCAAGGCACTGCCACACTGATCCTAGTGTTGTGTCTCCTGGAATCCTTTATATATCATGACAGAACGTGGCCCAAAAGTTCATCTTGCTTAATCTGTAGGTACATATAATCTTATAACAGGCTCCCCCTGTTTTATCCAACCGTCTGTAAAATCTGTCAACTTTTGCACTGTGTATCTTTTGACCAGCTCAATGAGGTTCATTTCATTTAAGGAAAATAACAAGAACAGAGATTAGGCAAGGCAGGCTACTTTAATTTGCAATGTAAGTAACAACTCTACTTATGTTGTTCCCTAAAGCAACGCTTCACTTTGTGCTTCTTGTAGACCACACTCTTACTTCTCGTGCATATCCCCATACTCTAGGATAAAATGATCCAATAACTTCTATTGATTTTACTGCACTAACTTTCATGTTTAATTAATGCATATTTCATGTATTTTTGCCTGTGTGATACTTATGATGCTTGACTTTAATCTTTTGATGTAATAACAAAGTTAATATGTCTTCATAGAGTTTATACTAGGCTTTATTGTCTATCTTCCTTTTATTGGGTGCTTTAATTACTTATGAGGTTTCAATGGCTTTGATTCTCATATTAAAGTTAGTTGACATTCAATGATAGTGTCATATCTAATACATTTAATAATATGCTTCTGTATAATGCTGTAATCCATATTTGGTATTCTTTATTTAGGCATTTCCTCAGCTCTCTTGAATTCTACCTTGCAGTTTAAGCATATATTCTATTTAAAACTCAAAATGTCCATGTAAACTAGTGATCATTTTCCTGTGTAAAAGTGCCAATTGTTCAGTAAAATGAAACTTAGAAATTTGGATTTTAGTACTTATCTGTGCCAATAGCATATACTATTTTGTGATTATAGATAATGATAGCAAGGTTAAGTTCACAGTCAGAAAGTAGCCTTGGTCAAGTGTATATATTCTACAACATTACAAAAATTTCTTAAATTCTAAGCACTTCATTATAATAGGTTTAGTTTTAGGTTATTCCCAAAACCATCCCTTGGTGTGACCATTTAAAACACATTTAGCTATCCTAATTAGTCAGTAGGGTAACTTGATTTAATATGTTGATATCATAGTATCTTCAATTTATAATTTGTTCCTTAAGTTGTAAGAAATCTTGATGAAAGGTATGCTATATATGTGCACATAAATTAGCATACAAACCTTAGGTAAATATATAAGACATACATAGATATACATGTGTCAATTATGTATAAATGCAAGGCAAGTATCAAGTGCATTGTATCTTGTGTGGTTTTTTTTTATTTTATTTTTATTAGATATTTTCTTTATTTACATGTAAATTTCTCCTTTCCCAGTTTCCCCTCCAAAAAACAAAGAAACAAACAAAAACAACAAAAACAAACCCCTGTTGCCTCCCCCTTCCCCATGCCTGCCACCCCAATTGAGAATCTTTTGTTTAGCTCTGTACCCCATTTTTTAATAGGGTTATTTGGTTCTCTGGAGTCTAACTTCTTGAGTTCTTTGTATACCTTGGATATTAGCCCTCTATCAGATATAGGGTTGGTAAAGATCTTTTCCCAATTTGTTGGTTGCCATTTTATCCTATTTACAGCATCTTTTGCCTTACAGAAGCTTTGCAACTTTATGAGGTCTCACTTGTCAATTTTGATCGTAGAGCAGAAGCTATTGGCGTTCTTTTCAGGAAATTTTCCCCTGTGCCTATTTGCTCGAGGTTCTTCCCCACTTTCTCTTCTATTAGTTTCAATGTATTTACTTTGATGTGGAGGTCCCTGATCCACTTGGACTTGAGCTTTGTACAAGGAGAAAGGAATGGATCGATTTACATTTTTGTACATGTTAACCGCCCAGTTGAGCCAGCACCATCTGTTGAAAATGCTGTCTTTTTTCCACTGGATGGTTTTAACTCCTTTGTCAAAGATTAAGTGACCATAGGTGAGTGGGTTCATTTCTGGGTCTTCAATTCGGTTCCATTTATCTACCTGCCTGTCACTGTGCCAATACCATGCAGTTTTTATCATAATTGCTCTGTAGTACAGCTTAAGGTTCGGAATTGTGATTCCACCAGAGGTTCCTTTATTGTTGAGAATAGTTTTGGCTATCCTGGGTCTTTTATTGTTACAGATGAATCTGCAAATTATTCTTTCTAAGTCTGTGAAGAAATGAGTTGGAATTTTGATGGGGATGGCATTGAATCTGTAGATTGCCTTTGGTAAGATGGACTTTTTTTTTTTTTTTT
>NW_022196911.1:87741792-87782480 GCF_008632895.1 Mastomys coucha
TGCCTTTATATGTTACTTGACCTTTTTCCCTTACTGCTTTTAGTATTCTTTCTTTGTTTTGTGAATTTTGTGCTTTGAGTATTATGTGGCTGGAAGAATTTCTTTTCTGGTCCAGTCTATTTGGGGTTCCATAGGCTTCTTGTATGATCACGGGCATCTCTTTCTTTAGGTTAGGGAAATTTTCTTCTATACTTTTTTTGAAGATATTTGCTGGCCCTTTAAGATGGAGGTCTTCACTCTCTTCTATACCTATTATCCTTAGATTTGGTCTTCTTATTGTGTCCTGGAATTCCTGGATGTTTTGGGTTAGGGTCTTTTGCTTTTTGCATTTTCTTTGACTGTTCTCTCAATGATGTCTATGTCATCTTCCATCCCTGAGCTTCTCTCTTCTATCTGTTGTATTCTGTTAGTGATGCTTGTATCTATGTTTCCTGACTTCTTACCTAAGATTTCTAATTCCAGAGTTGTCTCTTTTTGTGATTTCTTTATTGTTTCGACTTCCATTTTTAGGTCCTGGTTGTTTTTACTCAATTCCTTCACATGTTTGTTTGTGTTTTCCTGCAATTCCTTAAGGGATTTTTGAGTTTGCTCTTTAAGTGCTTCTACTTGTTTACTTGTGATCTCCTTTAATTCTTTATGGGATTTTTTTATTTCCTCTTTAAGGGCTTGTGCCTCTTTACCTGTATTCGCCTGTATTTCTTTTGTTTTGGTTTTTGTTTTTTTGGGTTTTCGAGACAGGGTTAGCCCTGTATAGCCCTGGCCAACCTGGAACTCACTGTGTAGACCAGGTTGGCCTGGAACTCAGAAATCTGCCTGCCTCTACCTCCCAAGTGCTGGGATTACAGGCATGTGCCACCACTGCCCGGCTCTCCTGTATTCCTTTAAGGGAGTTATTCATGTCCTTCTTAAGTTCCTCTATCAGCATTGGGAGATTTGATTTTAGATCCAGTTCTTGCTTTTACAGTGTTTTGGGATATCCAGGACTGGCTGCAGTGGGAGTACTAGGTTCTGATGAAGCCAAGTAGTCTTGGTTTCTGTTCGTAGGATTCTTGCATTTGCCTTTTGCCATCTCTTGATTTTTGGTGTTAGATGTTCTTAGTGTCTCTGACTAGAGCTTGTCCTGTCCCTGCCGCCCTGCAAGCCACCTGTGACTTGTGGGGCCTGTGCCTGTTGGCTGGCTGCTCCGGTCTTAGAAACTCACTGGAGAGAAAATGGTGGCTATCACCCGAGTCTCTGGGTTAAGGTGCTCCCTGGAGGTAGGCCCTCCACTTGCAGGGAAGAGTCAGAGAAGGACACTGATCCACCTCTGTCACTCAGAAGCTGAGAGGATCCTGTCCCTGCTGCCCTGAAGCTCCCCTGGGACTTGGGGGGGCCCATTCCTCCCGGCTGGCTGCTCTGGTCTTAGAGTATCTTGTGTGTTTTAATGCATTGCAATCAAACTTAACAGTGAATTTTAGAATTGTGTATATAGATGGTTGCTTTCAATTTTTCATGACTTTACCCATCAATTTGTTAATACATGCCTGTGTACTTCCAACTAATTTCATAAACACAAAGGAGCTGTGTCACCTGGTAAATTGACGTAACATTGGTCAACTTTAAATATTTAATGTGTTCCAGTTTTATTGTAGCAAATTAAACTCAATTTCCAATTACCAATTAGTGATAATTTGTCTGAAATTGTACAGCAAGACTTCATCTCAAAATATTTACAGTCTGAGTAAAACATGTTTCTTCTGCAATCTCTTTATATTCTTTATCTGTGATCTGTTGCAGTTATAATATTGGATAATAACAAGGCCAGAATAAATGATAGTACCTATAGCATTCCTTTTAAATGCCTCTACTAGTGATGTGTTTAAAAACATTAAATATAAAACTGAGATTATTTTAAAAGAACTTATATATTAAATAATGTTTTAAGAAAAAGGTGTAGGGATGAGATTTTTCCAGATGGAAACAGTTTTACAGTTGAATATCAACATTAATCTTCATTAACTACCTCTAGTCTTGCAGTTAATAATTTCATTTTATAGGCATTTGCTCTCAGGGAGGTATCTTAATAAAGTAAGGCTTTAGAACTTTCTTTGATTCAGCAAATTTTAGCTGCACAGTCTATGAGATATGCTAGTATTATATTTATATATGTCTTATTGGTCAATTCTGTTATAACAGTTGTGTTTGGCATATCTGCTGTAAACATCCTTTATGTCTTTACATTTATTTATCCATTTGCTTTCTCAACACTGAACATATAACTATTTAATCAACCTTTTAAAATATCTACTAGAAGCATTTGACAAATACACTGGACAAAGCCCTGAGAGAGACTTACAGTGGATCA
Organism: Mastomys coucha; assembly: GCF_008632895.1. Classification (NCBI taxonomy): domain Eukaryota; kingdom Metazoa; phylum Chordata; class Mammalia; order Rodentia; family Muridae; genus Mastomys; species Mastomys coucha. Next base: position 87,744,137 of record NW_022196911.1, read on the forward strand.
TACACACACATATATGTGTGTAATATGCATATAATATATTTCATATATGTTTATATAATATAAATTTACATACCAATTACATATATTTTACTTTCCATAAGAACCTATAACTTTTTATTTACATGATTAAAAAACTAGGTTTCAAGATAGAAAAATTCTAGGGATGATTTATCCATGTTATGAGTATAATAAATACTGATATATAGCATACTTATAGTGTTTCAATTACATGTTATATGTCTATTACAAAAACTTAGATATAGGGTTTGAGAAGTTGCTCATCATTTTAGAGTACTGACTGTTTTGCCTGATGACCTGTGTTCAATTTTCAGCACCTACATAGGAGTTTATAATCATCTGTAATTCTAGTCCCAAGAAATCGAATGCCCACTTCTATCCTACATGCATATTACACATGCACATTGTGGACATACTGGCCTATAGATGAAACACACACACACACACACACACACACACACAGACACAGACACACACACACACACATAAAATAAAATAATAAAATAAAATATAATTAGTACAATTAATTGATAGAACCAATTATATTAATGTCAATGTCACAGTCTTTGATTACAATTAAGCTTAGTGGAACTCCTTTTTTCCATTGTACCTTACAAGTATAATTAAAATTTATTGCTAGAACAAACACAAAATCTTGCAGTGAGGGTTCCAGTAAGTAATGGTTAAAATGATTCACAAACTTCTATCTTAAGACTCCCCACTTTATATTGAACTTACCTTATCTTCCAGTGTTATGACTCTCTCCTACTATATCACAGGCCAATCAGATGCATAGCACCATTAGTATTCTTGATATTTCCCAGAACATGCATCTTACTTATTGAATCTCAAGTGCATTCAAGAATCTACTCTGCACATGTCAGAGTGAAGTCTTAGAAGACTCAGCGTTTGCATAGGACTCTGAAATGTCTTAAGGTAGATAAGACCAGAGAAGGAAAGAAGAAAATACAGTAGATGTGAGGATGTGACATTACAGAAATCAGATCACATGGAATATATTAAAAGGAATTAACTGCTCCATCTACTCAAAAGCAGAGTGAATTTAGATGAGTGTTGAGAATAACATTCTTATTTTCAATAAACTTAGGCCAAATGATCATATTCCCATGGTTCCAGGAAATAACCAGGGTAGTTAATTAAGCAGACTATGAGTAGTAAATACCACCATTACTGCAAGATAAAATATCCAAATATAATAACAGAATCTAGCCATAGAATTTACTTAGTCAAAGATATCCAGAAGGTTATATGAAATAATAATTTACTATGATGGTAAAAATGTTCCTCAGAGAAAATTCAACCCTCTGAATATTTTATTTCATATACACTTATTAGAATCAGAATTATAATAATATACTCTACATAATTTCAAATGTAATTTTACATACTTTAAGTAAAGCTGTCTGGGTAAACCTATTGTTTTTTAAATTTATAAAACATTGTTAACTATTATATGTATGCCATAAGATATATATGGCTTGTGTTGTTGGTGGTGGTGGTTGGTGTTGTTGTTTTTGCTGTTTAGTTTCTTTTATATCCATTTATTTATTTGTTTGTTTGATTGTTTGTTTGTTTATTCACTTTACACCCCATTTGCAGCCCCATCTCTTCCCAGGTCCCCACTCACAAAGCCCTTTCCTCCATCACCCCTTTAATTCAGGATTAGGCACCTCCTCCCCCACTGAGGCCAGACAAGGCAGACCAATTATGACACAGTATCCAGAGGCATTCAAGAGTCAGGGTATGCCAGGGTAACTAGGTTCCAGCTGGTGGTAGATTTGAATGAAGACCAAGCTGCATATCAGCTACATATGAGCAGGGGGCCTTGGTCCAGACTTTGTATGCTTTTTGGTTAGTGTTTAAGGGTCTGGGAGCCTCACAAGGGTGACCTCTGGGTCCCTCAATCATTTTCCCAACTTTTATATAAGACTTTCTGAGCTTGAACTTATGTTTGGTTGTTGGTTCTGCATCTGTTTCTGAAAAGACAGTTATGCTAGGTTCCTGTCTGTGAATCCAAGAGAAAGACACAAATATAGCCTGAGGCTCCAAGGTAGTTGAAGGAGGAGAGCAGGCCTACGATGTGTCCCTATTGATCTTCTGAGGACAGCTCAGGACATTTCCCAATAAATTGGCAGAAGTTGTCTCTGCAGTCATTTATGTCTGGCTCACACAGGGTATGGGTGTATCCAAGCCAGCAGTGACAAGTATAGCTGTCAACAGTGCCTTCACATGTTGTATCATTTTGACACAGTTTTGAACAAGAGGAATCAACATCTCTCAGTGTGTCCCTGTGAATCCACTACCTGTGCAGTCACGGTAGTAATTGCTTCCATTATCCATACATAGACCTCCACAGAGACATGGCTGATTGGAACATTCATCAGAGTAGAGATCACATTGGTCTCCAAGCAGTGAAGGTACATAATTACAGAAGTAAGTCCCAAGAGCTTCCTGACACATGGTACCATGTAGACGTGCCTGAGATCAACATTCATCAATTTCTAACTGACAGTTCACACAAGAATATGCTTGAGGACAGACACATGCACATCTTCTTATATTATTGACAGATCAGCCTCATTCCTGCAGTGGTCAGAAACAAATTCATCTACTTCCAAGTCACAATGTCTACCTTGGTATCCAGGCAGACAGGAGCAGCCAATGATTCTATCCTGGCACACAGCCCCATTTTGGTAGGAGCTCAAAACACACTCATCATGATCTGTCTCAAAGAACTTTCCAGCATATCCATTAGGGTAGATACAGACAGGATGCTCAGGATCTTTATAGCAGGTAACTCCTGGTTGGCAACCAGCCCCTCCACAGGAATTTGTAGCAGGTTTACAGGTTAGCTGTCTGAACTCAGGAGGACATTGGTCCTGTTTCCTGAGGTATTCACACAAGTGGCAATTCCAAGACAGAGACTGGAGAAGAAAGACTCTTTCAGATCTTTGTCCAAATTATTGGCTTTGTCTAAGCAACATGCCACAGAAATGAAAGTATTATGTGAGTAGCTCGCTTATCACTTTGAAAAATTCATATTTCAAATTCCATGAACATTAAACCCTTCATCATATTTCTTCCATTTCATTATCCATGATGTTGAAAACGGACTCAGCATATAAACTCATCTTCCAGCTATGAACATATTGACTTCCCTTTCCTTTGTGGAAAATTTTCTGCTAAGTTCCATATGGGTTATGTGAATTCCTTTTGAAACACCTACAGGAAATTCTTGACTATAATATATTCCATAATTCCACAATTATTAATTATGTATAGCTTGTGAAGTTGGTTAGTGCTTTAAAGTTTGGCTTCTATATTTTTAGTTGACATTCAAAAGTTTAAAAATTTTTAAAAAGACAGTGTGATCTATTATTAACATGATACATCAGTAGCCAGTCTCAACATGCCTTGCTTTGTATTCATATTTCAACGAGTGTTATGTATTTTAACTGTTGTCATCTCAGGACTTCAACTCCTAAAAACTATTGTTTGATATTTCTTTACATAAAGAGATCCTATAGATTCTCTTTTCTCTGATTTTTATTATATTATGATAGGTATCTAAACATATAATATATTAAATGAGTTTTAGATTTTAATCAATAAAAAGAAATAAATCCATATTATATTGGATATCAGAAGTCTACAAGGAAAAAAGAACCTTTAAACTTTTAATGACATTCAGTGAGCTATAAGTACCATTGGGAAACTAAGAGAGCTAAAGGAACCTTAAATGAAAACCTTATAAAGTCATTGATCAAAGCACTGTTATCTGTAATGTGGCAATTATTTGTTATATAATTAATAGTCCCATGGCCTTTCCAAAGTCTAAGAATTTTTCCTGTAACCTCAGGCCAAAGGATGAGTTCTGAGTAATGGCCCAAGAGTAAAAGTAACATGTCACTAAACACTGAGGCACAGAAGACCTGTGACAGTTTAGTGATATGTGTTACTCTGCTGAGAATCTAAAAGAAGCCTAATATTTCTAACAGTGTTGGTGCTAGATAATTATATTTTTCCTTAGATGACCTTGTCACAATGGGCAACAGAACCAAAGAGTGATCTGTTGAGATACAGAAAAACAAGGAATAATACATGCAAAAAAGGTTAATGTTTGGTCTTTGTTTACACTTTTTATCTCTGAATAGCCTGATCTAACATGATCAGAAAGAAAACCATTAATGGTACTTGGATAGTATATAAATAAAATCATACACAAACTTGCATGATCTTTGTTATGCACTTGAATGATATGTGTTAAAATATAAGTGTGATTGTGGCATCTTGGAAGTCAGACATTTGTCTTTTCTAAGGGAATAGAAGGGTGGAGCTGTGGCTAAGGGGTTAAGAGCACTGACTAGGGATCCTAAGGTCTCAGGTTCAAATCCCAGCTACTGCTTCATGACTCAGAACTGTCCAATGGAATAGAAGGTTAAAACAATCTGTTAATAGTGGATCAGTCACTGGTATGTGAAGTCAGAGGGACCAGTCAATGGAAGGGATGTACTAGGAGGGAGAATATTTGTCAAAATACATGCAGAAATGGGAGACATAAGGTGAAAAGTTACATTTGCTTATTTCTTTTTTACCTTCCTTGATCTGGATCCAGTGCTTTCTTCTGACTCCTTCAAGTGAATGACATCTTAGAACACTCTTCTCATGCAACACACCTCATAGTTTGAGCTTTTAAGGATACCAAAATCAGTGCTTTCTGACAGGAGCCTGATCTAGCTGTCTCCTGAGAGACATTGTAAGTTTAAGTTTACCAGCCCTTCCAATAATCTGTTTCAGTTTATTGCTGAACTTTTTTGGTTTCTCTCCTTGTACATCATTCTAACATGGTGATGAAAAGAAGATATCTTGATGAACTTCATTGTGTTATCAGATGACTCAGTGTTGGACATGTGTTTTCATTAATGATGAAATATCATTCTATTTTATCTTGAAGTTTAATGTGAAATATACATGTGACTAATAAAGAAAATACTATTGTGAAGCATTTCTTTAAAGAGGCCTACTCTCAACCATGTTCCTGTACACTATGCTCCAAACTGTCCATTAAGATTACTAATATTGTTCTATAAACTGCAGACTCCAGATCATCTGCATTTCCATGGGATGTTTCTGTTTCTATTTTGTTATTGAGATCAAGTCTCACTGGATAATCCAACCTGGTCTGGAACTTAACTTTCTAATACCTCAGCTTCCATAACACTGGAGTTAAAGATATATACTACTGTGCCTGGCTTCCATTTCTTGTTGTCTTTGTGAAGTATAAGAAAAAATTACCAATAGTTTTATTTTCCTTCCTTTTTAACCCATAAATAGAGAATTATACACTGTGATTTTAATTCCTTTAAAAATGTTCCATGTTCACTTTTTTCTGCATTTATTTTAATAATAATTCTCCCTATAATTTATAAAGGAGAATTCACTTTAACCTTAATCTGTATTTAGTAGATCATAAAGACTAGTTTAAACAGAAACTTTCAAAGTACACAGGCCCTTTTACACTAACTTTGGTTGATTGATATTTTCCTTTTTAGGTGATTTCTCACTTCTAGAATGAATGAAAGATGGCAGCCAGTCTTAGACAGAACTAGTCCCCTTCATGCACTGGTTTAAGTGATAGGATTGGGCACATTTAAAATAAAATACTTTGTTGGTTGGACCTGGTGGCACATACATTTAAACCAACCCAGCACTCAGGAGGTAGAGTCAAGCAGATATCTGTGAGTTCTAGGCCAGCTTGGTCTACATAACGAGTTTAAGTACAGTCAAGGAAACATAAGAAGTTGCCTGATAGATAGATAGATAGATAGATAGATAGATAGATAGATAGATAGACACATGCATGCAAATATATAGCTACATATATACATAGCAACAACAACAAAACCTAACTATAAAAAATAAACAGGGATAAGTTAAACAGTCAAACATGTACTTCCTTATACATGTGAACTAAGCAATAACATCCAGAGGATTTTAGTTCCTTAGAGAAGTTAATTTGTATTAGAATCTAATGGTATATATAGTATTTACACAGAAATTTTAGAATCCTGACTAACCTCAGAAAGATGGAGTATTTTTCTTCATATTATTGTAAATATGGGAATTCTGGAATGAATTAGCTTCCCTATAATGTGTCTGTTCACTCAGAGATTCAAGCTCAGCATGACTTCTGCATGTGTAATTGGTAGAAACAAACTTGTGGAAATTGTCTATACTTTAAAAAAATATTTTAGTAAATTATGTGTATCATATAATAAAATGATTACAAAATGATCAAGGATATTATTAATAGCTTTCAACTTATTTTATAATATGTATAATTACTGTTCACACCTAAGGTATTGTTACAGAGAAATGATATCAAATAAAGGAAGCCATCCATTGGCAATTGTTAATGGGCTCAGTTAAACATGAGGACAGAAATTTGAGAAAAGAATAAATACTTCTATTAAATTTACTGATATGGACTTTTTTGTTTATTCACAAAAGGAATATATTTTGAAAGATAGAAGTATTGAAAGAAACAATGTTTCTGAATGCTCAGTATTCATTGTATGGTCTAGAGAAGGTTTGCATATTATATATTAATACTCACTTTCTAGAAATTATTTTATAAACATAGTAAATCCCTGGTGAGATTAAGAAAATATGACAGCTTAAAGTATAGAATTTAAATGACTAGTACATGTACTAGAAACACCTCTGTGGTCAAAGATAAGACCTCCAATAAGAAAAATCTTCTTTTTATTAGATATTTTCTTTATTTACATGTCACATGATTTCTCCTTTCCCAGTTTCCCCTCATGCAGAAAGATTTTAGACAATGTTGCTGTTATAATAGTCAAATTCCTGAGGATAGAACACAATGCCTTTTAACTAAATCACAAACTACACAATTGAAGAAGCAAAACTAAAAATACTGATAGATTCACTCTATTTATACTAATCATTCATATATTAAGAGAGACTTTATCTAGTTCCTGAATCTATTTTACTTCACTTCCAGTGGTAAAAAAAAAAAAGTTACATGTGTTTTTTAAACTTAACAAAGAGGGAATGCTTTTTCATAACTGCAATTTTAACATAATCCTCAATTCTGATAGCATTTCAGAAAAAGTATGTTTTTGAGAAATTAGTTTCCTTGTTGATAAGATTTTGACAATGATTGATGTGAGATACTTCTAATACATTCATAAGGACTTTCAATGTCATTGGAAGTGAAATGTAATTCCCAAAAGAGATATTTTTCTTCCTTTGAAACAATTCTTGGGTCTATAACAGTAGATGCAACTTAATGCTCATCTGGTTTTAGTAATACCATGTCTAAAGCAGTGGTGATATTTTAATCCATACCAAAAGTTTATTAACCAGAAATTATAATTTGGTCACAGTGTTTATCACTGCCATACCTTATATATACCATTATATAACTTATATAATATAAATACATGTTCTTTACTTGATTTTATAATAATTAGATTACTGTTACTTAGATAGGGACAAATTTGATTTTTAGATCTCAGAATAAAAATTCTTACTTTGTTTTGATGCTATCCCCATAAATCATATGGTTTCACCTTAACTACCATAAAGTAGTTATGATTAAATGTTGTTATTGCTTTAGGTATCTGTGCGTGTGTGTGTATGTGTGTGTTCACATGCACATGGGTGATCCAATTTAGATTTATACAGGTATGCATGGAAGCTAGAGATGGGTTAGTTTCCCTCCTTAATTGTTTTCTACCTTACTCTCAGAGACTTCCAGTGAATCTGGTGATCACTGATTGAAATTGAAATTAAATAAGTTAAGGATCCTCCAACACATGACAATCTGATCTTGCAAAATGTCAACCAGTCATGTAGATATGTAGACAACAAGAAATGTGCTGAAATCTTTAATGACGTAAGCAGAGGCTTGTGCTGATGACATTGTCAGGGAATTACAGAAACCACTGAAGGATATCTGACTGAAGATGTTTTAATAGCATAGGAGAGCAGAAAAACAAAGAATGATCTGTAAACACGAGTTAAGTTCATGAAATACATTAGTAGTCACCACTGGACTCCAGAATACAGGACAGATATGAAAAAGTAGAATGATTCCTCTATAAACTTTTAAGCAGTAGCTTAAGGAAAAGTAATTTTTCCTGATGGGAAAGAAGAATTTCAGAAAGCTTTGGAGAAACCTGCTTGGCTTTGTGGTTCTCATGTAATAGCAACCCATTTGTGGGTCAAACCACCCTTTCACATGGTTCACCTAAAATGATGTGAAAACATAGATATTTACATTAGGATTTCAGACTGTAGCAAAATTATGATTATGAAGTAGGAACAAAAATAATTTTATGTTTGGGGGGGTCATCACTACATAAGGAACTGTGTTAAAGGGTAGAAAAATAGGAAGGTTGACAACCTCCAGATTAGCTGAAGGTAGTAGGAGGCTGGAATGGGAAGTGGGACACCGGCAACTGCACAAAACCTAGTGCTGGGAAGATTAAGGGTTTGGGATATTGTGTAGCACTTCGTAGTGACTGAGGAGCCGCTGAACAAGAAGGTAAGGATCAATGGCGTTCACACTGCTAGACATATTGTTGTAAGTGAATGATGCCTCTCTAGGGACTGCTCTGTGATTGGTACTAGCTACTGCTTTGATTCCTATAACAAAATAAATAACTGGAGGAAAATTTGTCCATGAAGATGTGTTGGGAGATTTAGCAGGAATATTAGTAATTCTTGGGTCTCTTACCAACAGAAATCTTGGAACCTTCTTGGATAGCATTCTCAAATAAGTGAAGCACAAATTGCTTACTTCAAAATTGTCTAAGGGTATTGTTGAAGACACATGGACTTCAGAGATGGCATTACCCTCAAAGATTCTCATGTTCTGTCAGTATTGCTCAGGTATAACTCCAGGGGAACCTGAGGAGAAAGAAAATTTGCCCATATTGAGTCTGTGTCCCTGACTTCCACCGAGTTACTGAAAATCTTAACCTGTCCTGAAAGTTTGAACTGTTGCTCTTCTCTCTGCCTTGAATACTCACTTCTCAAGTTATCATACCTTGTTCTGTTCCTAGTGTAGCTCATTTTGTTTGAGTATGGCCAACTAGTCTTGGTAGAAGAAGAGAAAAATTAGGCCAAGCCTTATTTCTTCTGCTGATTTCTTCATAAACAAAATTACAATTTTATATATTTGTTATAAATACATATAACATAGAATATATAATTGTATAATAATATAACATAACACATGTAAAATGTTATATAGGCTTCTAAAAATAGCCTTCTCACTTTTCATGTTTTGATAATTGTCATTTTTCATTTTGCTATAAGACTGAAGAATATTTCTGGTCTTTCCTAATTTCCTCCCAAAAATTTACAAATAGCTTTCTTAGATAATATAAAATGGCTATGGTGATTCCTCCTAACAATAACAAATAGAATATCTAGGTCATTTTGAATTCCTATAACAGAATATTAAGGGGTAAGTATTTTATAATGAATATTTTCTAGTGGGTCAACATTTGTTGAGTTGGTCAACACTTAATGAGTGATTTTGTACTTTGCAATTTCATAATGTTTTATGGAAGGGTAATAAAGAGGAGACCTGGGGTTGGGGAAAGGAGATAGATAAGTAGATAGAGATAGGGAAATGGATGGATGGATAGATGGATGGATGAATGGATGGATGGAAAGAACAGTAATGTGAGAGAACATGCAAGGTAGATAAAATACATTCACACCTGTGGTAATGCATTCATTTCCTAGACAATATTAACACTTATGTAAGACTGGAATTCTCATGGTCTACATATCCTTAACGATGTTACATAAGTACCACTTTTTGAACACAGAATAATTTATGAACTCAGACTCATTAAAGTTATACCACACAAAATTGTTTTAGGATGACCCTAAGAAACAACCATGGAAAGAGGAGGGAGAGGAAGGGGGAGAGGAGTAGGGGTAGGGATAGGGAGAGGGAGAGGGAGAGTGCTATAGTGTGGCTGTTCTTATTTTTGAAAAATATCCAGAAAAATTATGGTGAAATGAGAATAAATGTGTGTATGTGACAGCAAGGAAGTCAAGTACAGTTCAATGTTTGAAGGTCATGGGCTATGTGGTCTGTTACTGTAGCCTTAGGATTCATTAGAGCTCTGGCATTGGTTGCCTTACTATGAAGGCTATACAGGGCAACCAACCTCTGACATATTGATGGTTTCTTATTAGTTGGTCAATAAGGCTTGTTGAAGTAATTGCAACTACACAGCTGTAATTACAAGGCAATCATTATCTTATCACTGATACTCTTAAATGTTCATTGCTTTAGTTAAAGATTTTTGTTGCTTAAATCTTTTAACTCTTAATATGTTCTGGAACCCCAATTAACCTCACTCATTTATGATATTAAAGCTAAATTAAGGTAGTTTATTATTATATAAGCAAATGCTACCCAAATATTCCAATGCTAACATATGAAAATGGGGTGTTTGTTTAGGATAATCTTGATTACTCAAGAAATTAATAACAGATAGATTGGAATGGAGTCAGACTCGTTGAAAATAAATTGCTTATCATGACATACATAGGTCCTTGTCTTTCCACGTTCTTTGTGTCCCTCAAATTCTTGTAAGTTCATATAATAAAGTTCAGATAATTTCTGTTTTTCTCATTTATGAAATGTGATAATTATAATGCTATCTCTAATGTTTTAATTAGAATAATAAATGTTGTCATAGTCAAAGTCCAACCAATTTCAAACCCTCCCCCAAATCAGGCCTAAATTCAACCTAGAGGAAAGAAAACCTATATTTTATTAAAGTCTTTAACTATTTATAATGAGAAGAAAACAAAATATGTAGGTTGATGGTGATATTATGAATAGGTGCTGTGTATGAAAGGAAAGAGTATAATACGTGCATAAGATAGTAATTAATACTCATGAAATTTACAGACTTTAACATATATTTCAATAAAGGAAGTCACTGCTTCAATCAGAATATTTATTGGACTTTATAAAAATGTCAGATGGAATATTATATAAGGTAAATCACATCTTTTCTTCTAAAAATGTTTTTGAACTATTAATGCACAACATCCTAGGTTTTGACCTTATCAGAAAAAAACTGTAAGTGAATAAATAATTACCTAAGATTAAAACCATATTGGTTTAGGGAGTGTGGTAAATTATTAATGGTACCTATGTACAGACATGGTGTCTGTGTATGATTAGTGTCTGCATGCAATGTGTATAGCTGGTATGTATGTATGGCTGGTGTCTTTGTGTAAATAATACTCATATGCATCTGGGACTCATGTATGGGTGTTGTCCAAGTCTATGTATGAGTGGTATTAATACATGACTAATGTTCACATACAACTGCATTCATAATGGATGATCATGGGAAACATAGTGAGAACACATTATAGCAGACACTAGTTGGAGTCAAATGCTACCCTGGAACCCTAGATGCTAGACAAAAGAAAGAGCAACTCTTCCTCAAGGCTTCAGAGGGAGCATGACCCTGCCAGCTCCTTAGTTTCAGACTTATTATTTCTGAAAATATGAAAAACAAATTATCAAATGTTTGTTGTTGTTGTAAGCCACTCAGATCATAGTAGTTTGTTATGGCAGCACTAGGGAACTAAATGGGATCTAATGGTTAGAGACAAATTGCAAAAATCAGTAGAAAACAGCTCCTGACATTCGGCTTGACTGTAGAGAATCACTCCAAGGCAAGGCTTCCAATCATTAAGAAGGTGACAAATTCAAGGAAAAAAATGTATCCTACAGTGAAGAAACGATTAACATTTATTTTATGTAGAACATTCTATATTCCCACCTTTTATTGCTTAATGATTTTCCTCTATTATATAACCAAATGCATGCATGACATTGTTAAACATTTCTCCTTCAAGCATCATTATCAGTACAAGTGATCATTCCAGTAGATTTGAAGTATTGATTATTGCTGCCTCAAAAGCTATGACTGAGAGATATGCCAACCTTTCAAATTCATAATTTGGAGGTAATTTTTGAGGGTCATCACAAAGGTAAAATATATATTATTAATGAAAACTGAGTATTAGTTTCATAAAGAGAAGTTGATTTTAGAAAACTGCTATTTGTAGTTTTCTCTATATCCAAAAAATGTCCCCAAAGAAAGGCAATGAGCCTCACCTTAAGTAATTTTAAGTAATTTAACTTAAAGGTGATGTAAATTAATTGTTATTGTGTGTGTGCATGCATGTGTGTGAGTGTGTTTACCTGTAGTCACATATATGCAGTATATGGAGAACACCTTTGTGTAGCATGTTCTCTACTTCCAAAGACTGAACTAAGAACAGCAGGTTTGAAGAGTGGGTACATATTCTGATGATCCATTTCACTGACTCAAGAAAATTTATTTTAAAGTGAGGACATTTTGACACTTCAGGTATGTGTCCACATGAAAATGTGTTTAGAAATTCTACAAAATTTTTAGTTTTCATCAGCTTACTGGGGAATGAAAATAGCCCTTCCAGTGTGTAACTTACCAAATACATTCTTGAAGAAATACTTTTTCCTGCTACATCTTAGAATAACCATATTGTATGTATTTTAGATTGGCTTCACCAGAAAGGCAGAATTTTAATTTCTGCAGTTTTAATTCAATTATAATACATGGTCTTTCATTAAATAAATTGATGATTTTTTTGACAATGTAAATATTATTTAGGTTTTAATGCATAGAAATGGAATGGATTTGAGATATATATTAAACAATCTTCCTCATTAGTTAAAAAGATCTCTGAAGACTTCCACTCTTCTATCTTGTACCACTAATCCTGATGATAATTTTTTATTTTATTTTATTTTATTATTTTCCTCAATGAAAAATAGTCTCAGGTGAGTGTATTTTGAGGAAGATGTTCTAGCACAAAATTTCTGAATTATTAAAGATTTAAAGTACTTTCCATACAGTAGAGAGTATGCAGTTTCCTTTGCAAGAGAATAGGGAAAAGCAATCAAGCCAGGCAGACTGGTAGATCCGCTTAGAAGGAAGTCATATGTGAAATGGAAGCCACAGAATCTATATTATTTAAGTATTGTTGCTTTATTTACAAATGGACTAGACAAAATATCTCATTAAATAAAAAATAATTTTCCAAAGGAAATATTAAACAACATGGAATAAAAAGAGAGACACCACAATCAAGCTCCTGGCTATAACAAACTGATAAAACAGTTTTCCTTTGCTTAATGGAGAACGAACAGCTTTTTGCATCTATTACTCATCAATTACATTCCTCAAGGAATACTTTTCCAACTAGATCTTTGACTGACCATTTTTATACGTGTTTTAGTCGTGCCTCTACAGAAAGACTGAATTCTGATTAATTCAATAATAATCTGAGATCTTTCTTTTACTAACGGAGGGGATAAAGATATGTTTGTAAGTATTTTATAAAACAACGCAGTCCAGAATGCAGTTTACACACAGCAATGATTTTACAAAATATTTTTGTCAGAGTGGAATCGTTATAAACATTGCAAGTATTGAAATATTTTCAGAAATTTCACATTCATGTAACAAGTGAGCCTGTAGACAATGGATTCTTTTTGGTTTTGCTTTTTTTGTTTTTGCTTTCATTAAAAGCCAGTTCACATTGTTGAGCCTGAATGAGGAGCCACACAGTCACTGTGTAATTAGATCAAGTACCCATCTACAACTGAAGGAAAACAAAACTTGTTCTCTATCACAGGGAATTTGAAAAACAGCGATATTTTTGGAACATTATGAAATTTAGAGTCAGAGTATGATCCTGATTTATCATTATATTCCTAAGCCTGTGACATGCTGAGAATACAGTTTCATTTAATACACAATAGAGATGATAAGTCTTAGGTCAGAGGGTGAATGTTTCTCAGAACTTTTAGTGTAATCCCTTTACTGTTAATAACAGAGTGACACACTAATATTTCCCAACACCAGTGATGTTAAGGCCTGTATTTCTTTGTCCTGTGAGAAAGATTTCTCTAACTTCTAGGCCATTAAACATGGAATTAAAGGTATATCATTTCTAATAGAATAAGTTATTAGCTTTACACTAAAAGTCCTCAGGGAAAAATAGATTTAAATATATATAAATTATATATATATATATATATAATTTATTCAGAGTCCAGTAAGACTGGCAGTCATGCCATTTTAAATATTGAACATGTTTTTATGAATGTAGCTCTTCTTTCCAATCAGATTGTAATTCTTACTGCTGCTATAGTAATAGCCCTTGAGCTTCAATCTCTTACTGATATAAATAGCTGAATGTTGCTCATATGTCCAGAATGATTAAAACCTAACAGATTCATTCTACTTTCCATATATCTGCAGGTATATCTGAATATAGACATTCACTGGTAAGATATTTGATTGTGTGTTTTGTAGTGTGTGTGCCATAGTGCTTGTTAAGCATAGATATATATGTAAAACTGACTGGTTATGCCTTGGAAAAACAGTGAAAGCTAGTACCATTACAGCTCATTTCAGAAGCACAAAATAGAGAGTAAGCCAACCTTGAATGAGGGATCAGGGCAGTTCTTAAGCCTTAAAAGAGAAGTTTCTTTCAGCAGTAGATGGTAGTTAACATAGAATCTAACAACTGGGCAAAGTCCAGAGAAGAAGAGACTATGGAGTTCAGAGCTAAACTGGGACATCTTTATAACACTCCTTCCTCAATGCTTAGGGCCATCTCAGAAAGTGGAGTAGAAAGATTGTAAGAGCCAGATGTTGGGAAGAAGCTGAACCAAACTATCTTCTGGACATAACAGGATCTCAGCACCCATGAACTCAAGCAACTTTGATTTCCTGCACAAGATCAAGGTAGCCAACATTTCAGCAAGAAGTGAAAAAGGGCCCATAAACCTTAACCTTTCAGAAAGGAGCTATGAACACCTGGTCGGTCACAAGGGAGAATAAGTTTATATCAAGTGCACAGCTTCTAGGTCATCCATGCTTCATTGCACGGCACTATATCATCAGGATGTGGACATCACAAACTGGAGATTATTACATCAGGAATGAAACAAAATAATAAAGACATGAAGCTGTCCTGGGTAGAAAATGAGATCAGATATGAGAGCAATAAGGAGAGAATTTTCATTGAATAGAATTATAACACACTGTTTGAAATTCTTAGAGAAATATCTATATCTGCCTATCCATTACATATTACTTATAAACTACGTAATCTATATATAGATTATAAAATATAGATCAAGAAACAAAAAAGAATTTGGGAGAGTATCAGGGTAGATAATAGAATGATAGGACCAAAATATTTTATGTATATGCATGAATACAATTTTTAAAATTGTATTTTGAAATAAAAAATACACTAGTTCTTATTGTCAAAATTTTATATCTAGTTTTTTTCCAATTCGAGGAACATGGGTGGGCATATAATTATATTAATTTTTTTCTCTGCTATCTCAGGAAGTTTAGTCGATCATAATGAAAACATTGAACTGATGGTTTGAATACCATGTATTTCAAGTGGTCTTTTGTTTTTCGATATAAAACATTTGTTCAGAAATAACAAAATAAAAATATAATTTAAGAAAATTTAGCATAATTGTCTGAAGGATGAGATGATAAGTGGATAATAGCCCAGAAGCTCTGAATACCCAAGATACAATTCACAAACCACATGAAGTTCAAGAAGATAGAAGAACAAAGTGTGTACACTTTGGTCCTTTTTAGAAGGGGGAACAAAATACCCATGGGAAGAGTTACAGAGACAAATTGTGGAGCAGAGACTGAAGAAAAGGCCATCCAGTGACTGCCTCACCTGGGGATCCATCCCATATCCACTCACCAAACCCAGACACTATTGTGGATGCCAATAAGTGCTTGCTGACAGGAGACTGATATAGCTGTCTCTTGAGAGGTTTGCCAGTGTCTGACAAATACAAAGGTGGATGCTCTCAACCAAACATTGGACTCAGCACAGGGTCCCCAATGGAGAAGCTAGAGAAAAGACCCAAGGAGCTGAAGGAGTTTGAGCCCCATAGGAGGAACAGCAATATGAACCAAGCAGTACCCCAGAGCTTCCAGGGACTAAACCACCAATCAAAGAGTACACATGGGGAGACCCATGGCTCCAGCCTCATATATAGCAGAGGATGACCTTGTTGGACATCAATGGGAGAAAAGGTCCTTGGTCCTGTGAAGGCTCAATGCCCCAGTATAGGGGAATGCCAGGACAGGGAAGCAGAGATGTTTGTGTTGGTAAGCAAGGGGAGAGGGATGGGATAGGGTTTTAAGGGGAAATCAGAAAAGAGGGAAACATTTGAAATGTAAATAAAGAAAATGTCTAATAATAAAAGAATAAACAAGAGAGTGTAAGAAAGAAAAAAAAATGGAGCTCATTGTGGAGTGGATGAGTGTTGTTTCACATCAGATCCTGGAGCATCTCTAGCTCTTTCTACTGCGTGAGTTTACAACAAGAAGCTAGCTGCCTATATGCCCACCAGAGGATACATTGACTTGAGGTTGCCCTTTAATACTGCATAACCAAAGAAGCACACATGGTCTTCACACCATAAGTTCAATGATTTTTTTTTAATTATGGGAGCCTAAATTCCTTAGATAACCGAGATAAATTAATTTACTCTATATGAGGAGAAACAATCACATGTCCCTCAAATTAAAAAATGCAAGCATAATACAACAATAAGATCTAATATTAAGAACTTCCAAAAATGCAATAATTTAGTGAAATTTATAGATGTGGGTGTGAATAATGTCATTGACTATAATTTGAGAATTCTCATAATCAAAATACAAGATGAGAGAAAAATAATTACATCACTTCATAGAAGTTTTGAAGTAACATGGAGCTCAACATACACGTAAAATTGAGAGTGTAAGCATGTGTTTGCTTGTGTGTGCATGCATGTGTGTTTCGTGAATGAGGAATTGTATGTAAGATTTCCATTAGGAAACTTGTGGAATATTCAAAGTAGGATAAAGTGACGGCTATCCAATTAAAGGGCTTTTCATATAAGGAAGTATAATGAAATAAAATGTATTATATCTCCAAAGACTAGACTCTTCCAAATTCTTAGTCTGAGGACTGATTTAAGGTGGCAAGTAATAGTTATCATGACATGGGAAAGGTCTGCCATTAAACAGGAAGAAAACTAGAGACATAAACTATCCACTGCTCCTCTCATTCCTGCTCACATTCATTAGTATCTTTAGACTGTCCCAGTTCAATGGGCAGCTACATGTTATAGAAGAGTATGGAGAACAGTGTTTAGGAGCAGAAGGAGGGTATGGAGAGAATAAATACAGATGCACAACAAAGCATTGCATGATGTGCAAACACAAGCATATATTAACATTCATGACACAAAAAACTAACACGTATACATACACATGTAAATATACTAATACAAATGGAAAAATAGGTAATTTCATGCCGTTGAGATATGAAGTATAGTTATATAATAGACATCTTCTTTTTAATTGGATATTTCCTTCATTTACATTTCAAATTTTATACCCTCTCCCCATTTCCCCTCAGAAAAACCCCCTTTTCCATTCCTCTTCTCCCTGCTCACTAACTCACTCCTGCTGCTCCCCTGTTCTGGGATTCCCTTACACTGGGGCATTGAGCCTTCGCAAGACCAAGGGCCTTTCCTCGCATTGATGTCTCACAAGACCATCCTCTGCTACATATGAGGCTGGAGCCATGAGTCTCTCCTTGTGTACTCTTTGGTTGGTGGTTCAGGCCCTGGTAGCTCTGGGGAAACTGGTTGATTCATATTGTTGTTCCTCCTCCTATGGGGACCCCTTCAGCTCCTTTGGTCCCTTCTCTAGCTTCTCCATTTGTGACCCTGTGCTCAGTCAAACGGATGGTTGTGAGCATCCACTTCTGTATTTGTCAGGCATTGGTAGAGCCTCTCAGAAGACAGCTATATCAGTCACCTGTCAGCAAGCACTTACTGGCATCTACAATAGTGTCTGGGTTTCGGTGAGTGTATATGGGATGGATCCCCAGGTGGGACAGTCACTGGATGGTCTTTCCTTCAGATTCTGTTCCAAACTTTGTCTCTGTATCTCCTCCCATGGGTATTTTGATCGCCCTTCTAAGAAGGACCAAAATATTCCTTTCAGGGAACATTCATATATACATATACATTTATTCACACACATGCATATGCATACACATATACAAATACACCATATACATAGATACATACACATGTCTGCTTTATATTTATATACATTGATACATATATATGTGTGTGTGTTTTTATATATACAAAATGTATATTATCTATACAGTAATAGGGCAGTTTAATTGTAATAATAGCAAAATAAGGTGGCAAGCAACCCATAGAAAAATGAAAGTATAAAAGACAGAATACTTAAGTCTGTTTCAGCCCTTCTTGATGACAGTAACTCATGCACTTTGTAGCATTTTGTTGCAGACGAAACTGAACAAAGGAAAAGCTTGGAGTGGAGACATCCATTGTGTGTAGCCTCCCCAATGAAGTTGAAACAGACGAGGTGATAGCTAAGACATAAAGGTTATTTCCACTTAATGCCAAGTCATGAGAGGAGTATAGAGTGCATCAGTATTCTTTTTTGCATGTGTGTATTGATATCTGATTATCATGGTAGATTGAAGAGTCCTAGATATTTGGGCAATAAGGGCAATGATTTGAGTAAAGATAGAGAAGCTGAATGAGTTCTATCAGTAATCTTTAATGTGTTTTGCATGTAAATAAGGGACGGTATACATTTCTGGTTTATTTTGTTAAGGGCAAATGTTTTATTTACACACACACACACACACACAAAACAAGGGCAAAGAAACTTTGGGAAGTACTCCTCCAATCTTGACTTAAATATCTACTGTACAACCAATATTTTGAAAATCTAACACTTATATATATATAGACCAGTTTAGTAATATGATAAATCATGTGAACTGAGTTCAAAATCTGAAATGAAAACTGCTTAAAGAATACTGAACCACTTACCATACATTAAAGAATATCTCCATGCACTTGTGATCCTGTTTCAAAAACAAAACTGAGTATCACATGGGTTTCGACTATAGACAGATCTACAGAGTAGCTTGTCTCCTATATCCAGCTTAAAATTACTAACTTGGCAATTTGATGGGTTTGATGGTGACATAAATTCAGTGAAATCACTTTAACCTTAGATTGTGGGAGAATTTTTGATGAACTATATTGCTTTCATTGTATCTGTCATGTTTATTTTATGCTTGTGTGCTTACTACATCTGAGAGCCACCTGGGTAACATTAATCACATGGGTGGAGCACTAATTCAAGAGTCATTTTTTCCATTTTCATCTTTCTAAGGACCTATTAAATTTATTCTTATGCTTGGTAATGCTTTTTGTGCTCCCTGATTTGACATCTTTTAGAAATAGTTTAATCATAGAAATACAATTTTAACAAATTTTTAGTAATATTTACTTATATTCTTCATATAACAAAATATTTCCACTAACTTTCATGGACTTAAATATTTCCAAATGTACTTTGAATATGGTTTAATTGAAATTTATTTATTTCAAATTTAATATATGTTTATCTTCAGCTTTCGAACCCTAATTATTTCTATGCTTTTAAGTGTTTTTGGTATAAGGCAGAAAAATGTCTTCATTCTGGCTTGTTTTGGAAACTTTTGTCATAAAAACAATTTTTTTCTAGAATCAGCGTTCTGAATTGCATTTAGTTATGATAAGCCTTTGGAATAGAAGAATTGATATAATCATTCTAGCAAAAAGCACCTTTGGGGGCAATAAGTAACCCTAAGACAGCTACAAATCACAGACATCCACATGCAGAAAGAAAATCTAATGCATCTTTTCACATAGTTAAATTAAAACTTTTCTAAACTACTCTATTCTGCATTTTCTCAGACTTCTTCTCACTAGTCCCAAAAATTATGGTAGAAGATGAGTTTTACCTTCAGCTTCCAAGTACACATATTTGTCTATCAATTCCATAAAAAGGCGACTTTTTGTGCACTTCTATGTGTTCTTCAGTCACTGTTATTAACTGTCCCAGGCCTACTCCACCAAGGATCACTGTGGTGCTTTGAATAAAAAATGACCCCATAGGCTTCTTTGATCACTCAACCCCAGTTTGTGGGGCCTCACCTGAAGTGAGTCCCTGGGAGTGGGTCTTGAGACTTGGTCACCTTACCGCATTCTCTCTGTGTCTCTGACTTTCTTTCTGTCTCTCCTTCCTACCCCCCACCTTTCCCATATGTGAAGGAAATATGACTTCCCAGCTTCCTGTCCTAGCCATATCCTTCTAGCCATGCTGTTCTATTACAGCAACAAACAATAACAAATATAAGTACTTGTCTTCAAAAGTGGGTTAACTTCTCAAACTTTTTATACAGTAATAATAGAAAGATCTGTAGTGCTACACACCTTATTATTTTTTTATTTCCATTAATTTACTTACATCCAGTTCACAGCCCTCCTTTTCCTTTCAGTCCTCCCACTCACATAGGCCCCCGTCCTTCCCTTTCTGCTCTGAGAAAGGGGGAAGCCACCCTTGGGTACCAGCCCACTCTGGCACATCAAGTCACTGTGAGTTGAGCGACTCTCCCATTGAGGCCAGACAAGACAGCCCAGTTAGTGGAACATTATTCACAGACAGGCAATGGATTAAGAGTCAGGACTCATTCCAGTTGTTGGGGAACCTGCATAAAGACCAAGCTGCACTTCTTTTACATTTGTGTTGTGGACCTAGGACCAGTCCATGTATGCTTTTTGGTTGTAGGTTCAGTCTCTGGGAACCCCTAAAAGTCTGGGTTAGTTGACTTATCCCTTCTTGGGCCCTCAGTCCTTCCTCCAGTGATTCCATAAAAGTCCCAGAGCTCTGTCCAATATTTGTTTGTGTATCTCTAAATTTGTTTCAGTCAACTTCTGGGTGGAGCCTCTCAGAAGAAAGTTATGCTAGGCTACTACCTGCAAGCCTAGCAGAATATCACTAATAGTGTCAGGGATGGATGCTTGCCCATGGGATAGGGCTTAAGTTGGGCCAGTCATTGGTTGGCCATTCTCTCAGTCTCTGCTCCATCTTTGTCTTGTACTTCTTGAAGGAAGGACAAGGTTTTGGAGGTGGGTTGGTGTCCTTATCCCTCTACTGAGAATCCTACCTGGCTACTAGAAGTGACCTTTTCAGGCTCCACATACTCCATTGCTAGGAATTTCTCCTAGAATCACTCTCATAAACTTCTCAGAGCATCTATCCTCAGGTGTCAGAAAATTTGGGGCATTGTGAAAAGACCAAACCTAAGAATAATAGGTATAGGAGAAAGAGCTTTCCAGGTCAAAGACCCCAAAATATCTTAAAATCATAGAAGAAAATTTCCCTAACATAAAGAAAGAAATGCTTATAAATGTACAGTAAGTATACAAAACACCAAATAGATTGGACCAGAAAATAAATTACTACCACCACATAATAATCAAAACATTAATTGTACAGGACAAAGAAAGAATATTAAAAATTACAAGAGAAAAAGGCCAAGTTACATCCATAGGCAGACCTATAAAAATTACACCTGACTTCTTACCAGACTCTAAAAGCCAGAAGAGCCTGAGCTAATTTCTCATAGACCCTAAGAGACCACAAATGTCTGCACAAACTACTATACCCAGTAAAACTTTCAATTACAGATAGAGAAAACAGGATATTCCATGACAAAACCATGTTTAAGCAATATATTTCCACTAATCCAACCCCACAGAGGATATTACAAGGAAAACTCCAGTATAAAGAGGGTAACTACACCCAAGAAAACACAAGACATAAATAATTTCTCACTAGGAAAAAACAAAACACAGACGCACACCACCACCACCACCACCACTACCACCACATCCACCATGAAAAAAACAATTAACAATCATTGTCCATTAATAGCTCATAACATCAATGAACTCAATTCTCTAGGACCTGACTCACACCATTCATCCCAACAATTTTGGAGAAAAAGGCAAGAAGATTGCTGAGCTGAAGGCCAGAGTGCTATACAGAGAAGGTTTCAGGACAGCCAGGACTACACAGAAAAATCCTGTCTTGAGACAAAACAAAACAAACAAACAAACAAAATGATCTCATATTCTCTACTAGCGATGACTATTTTAATTCTACCAAACATTTCAGACCCAGGGATATTTTAAGCTTTTGTTGGTCACTCTAGTTCATTAACTTCTTCTGCTGATCACCCTTGATCTTGCAGGTCTTCCTCTGATCATCCTTGATCTCGTAGGGGTCTGAAAAGTACTTTTACTTTATGGGCCCTATTAGTTTTCTATAGTCATGAAGTAGCATAAAACAAGTACCGATTTAATACCAAAATATTATATTCTTGTATAGTTCTGGAGAAAAGAAATGTAAAATTAGGTTTTTGGCTGGGTCATGCTTCTTCTAAATGGCCTTGGAAAAACACCCCAATGCCTTCTTTACCTTTCACACTTGCAGAAAATACTAGGCAACCTTTAGCTTATAGAAATGTCAGTATAATTTCTACTGCAAATGTACATTATTTTTCTTGTAGTTATATGTCAGTGGCCAAGCCCTCCTTTATTTATAAGGATGAAATTCAGTGACTTGTATTTAATCTAATATGACCTGTTCTTGATTTGATAACACATGCAAAGTTCTCATTTTTAGATAATGTAACATCCACAGGATGTTTGTGTTTGCATGTGGACATACTGAAGGGTAGTGCACAATGCAAACCCCTACAAGATGCTGCAGTATTTCATATTTCCTCAGGGTTTACTGTCTTCTCATGTATTGCCCCTCCCATTAATTGCTTTCATTCCAGAAATACTCCCCCGGCATGCGGTGCCATCTCAGCTACTTGAATACTTGCAATAATGGGTTCTTTCAAATGCCTGGAACACAGAGGCTAATGGATAAAGAGCAGAACTATGTCTCTTTCTCTTACAATTGGTTTTTTGATGAAAGTACAGAAGCACTGCATCAGAGCATAAACGAATGTTCTTAGAATTCTTCATAACTACCCTCCTTTTTTTAAAAGAGGAACCATAGTCTTTTTTATTTACCCAAAGTCATAGCAGATGGATCTTAGACCAAGGACAGAGCTAGATGAAATTCCGGGTACGTACAAAAAGGAAAAAAATAGGCCAACAATCAACTAGTTCAAAAACATTGTGTGATTTGTGGGTTTTAAGAATCTAGATCTTCTTGCTAGAGTCTATTATCTGGAAAATGTTTCCAGGAAAATCTCAGTTCTCAGATTGAGGCAGGTTGTGTTTTTGTACCTCATTTGTGCTAGTCGTTTACTTAATTTGAAGAGCTAATCTTCCTCACAGGCAGCTACAAGTCACACGATCAGATCTGTTACTTGTTCCATGCCAGTAGAAAACATCATAGAATTAGGTAATGACCCATTCACTCAAATATTAACATATCAACTCTATTCTTCCAAGACTGATGGCAGCTGGGATTAACGAGGACTTTATTTTTTTTAGATTCCATCATGAATTTTATGTATTTATTATCTAAACTGATATCCATATGTGTGATTATGTGAATATTTGCATTGTCATGACTATTGTAGAAAACTATCTATCGTGTAAAACAGCATTGCTGAACATCACATAGCTAGAGCCATGATCTAACTTATTGATTTAGAAGTAATTTACTTTGAATTGATATTGAAATAATGTTTATATTTTAATTCAAAATTATCATATTGTAGCATAGTCTGAAAGAGTCTATAAAAGACTCTCATGTGATTTTACTCATTTAAAGTTGATTCATAATAAATAGAATGCAGATTTAATTCTTTAAGATGATATATGAAGGGGGTAGTGAAATAGTCCACTAAGTATGGCTTGCCTCCAAACTGGGAACCTGAGTTTAATCCCAAGAAATCACATGGTAGAAAGGAAGAATTACAGCAAATTGTCCTTTAGCTTCACATATGCTTTGGATCTCTCTTTCTATTTTTTTCTCTCTCTTGTTCTCTCTCTCCCTCTCCATTTCCCTCTCCTTCTTCCTCTTCCCCTTCCTCTCTTTCTCTCTCTTTCTCTCTCTCTCTCTTACACACACACACACACACACACACACACACACACACACACTAAATAAAACAAATGTGTGAGAATATACTAGAATGTATGAATATGTACTGTCAAATGTCCAAGGTCTCATATTCAGGTAAATAGCTATGTTTCAAGGCAAGGAATTCTGTGATGTATCATTTGAATAATCAACATTTAGTTGAATTGTTTTATAGCCAAATTCTGTTTCACAATGTAAATGCAGCTAAGTTTAGTTTTCCACCTGTGCTCTATGTGGGGTTGTATGCAAATATTTTTACAAATGTACACATAAAATTCCAAATTCAGATTCAAATTGCAAATGATTTTGTCCTCTGATATGGTAAAAGAGAAAATTCATGTTGGATACTTGGTAAAAAAAAAAAAAAATTGAACTACAAGCCAGGCAGTGGTGGTGTAAGCCTTTAATCCCAGCACTTGGGAGGTAGAGGCAGGCAGATTTCTAAGTTTGAGGCCAGGCTGCTCTACAGAGTGAGTGCAGAACAGCCAGGGCTATACAGAAAACTCTGTCTAGGAAAAAAAATTGAGTTACAAGAAAATCTAGATATAACAATGAGCTTCCTGAGTAACCTAGTACCTCATGTTGACATTTAATTTCTTTCTCTTTAGTTCTGTATGTGGCTTGTGTACAATAATGCTCAGTTTGGTTAGTTTGAGATCATTGCTAACTAGTTAGCCGCTGTTGTGTTTATAGTGTCTTTTTCAATTTCTATTCTTCCTTAACATTTCACTCATTTAAAAATGTATTGTTAATTGAAACAGAATTACATCATTTTAGATGAATTCATTTCCTCAGAAGCCAAAGGACAATGCATAGTCTCAGTCTCCATATTGATTCTTCTCCAGTCACATTAATGGGAGCAAGGAGGTGTGTTTCAAAACAATAAGCCTATGACAATCATCAAAATACACCTCTTATGTGTTCCTTCCCAAATTCTGCACCATCAACAGCCGGGCTAGCGCCCTGAAGGCTGATCAGGTACTCTGGTAAATACTAGTTGATATTTATCTGACAAAAAAATCATATAGATCTGCAGATTAATCAATTAACACTGCAAAATGGAGCCTTAAACTCAACATGTACAGACATACTGCATCTTAGGTTAACCACTAAGGAAAGAAAAGCATACATAATTCACACAGTGGAGACAGGAAAAAAAATAATCTCTCCCTGGCTTCCACATAGACACAATTTGTTCATCTGTAAGGTGGGTCTGGAGATGACTTGTAAAACTCATTTCATATCTACTAATATTTGAATTAAATTATTCCAAAGTTTATTGATTTTGTATCAACAAGTGTTTGTTGTGACTTTCTATTCAAAATTTTTAAAAATTTGTGATCAAATTCAAATAACTGTAGAAAGTTTAAATGCCATCAGTATCTACACAGAAAGGAACAATTGCTTCCTGTAATACATTTTGTTTGAGCATTTTACTACTCCTTATCATTCATAAGAAATGATAAATTATTTTAATATAATCTGATAAATTAAAATATAACATTTATATTGTATATGAATATATAAAATACATAAATACATAATATATAAATTCAAAATATAAATATATTATATATTTAATATATATTATAAAATGTAAATATAATTTATAAATTATTTTAATTCAATTGATGCTTTTATAATAAAATAATAGAGTACTTCACTGAAGAAATATTTCTATTTGATCTCTAAGATTGTGCTTTCTGCCTCTCTCCAGAAATTCTTTGGTATCTTTTTAGTTTCAGATTTTGCTTGGGAAGAACAGAGGTAGAAACCTCTATAGTAATCTGATGGTTAATGAACTCTTACTGTATCTCCTTCCATGGGTATTTTGTTCCCCCTTCTAAGAAGGACCAATGCACCCACACTTTCGTCTTTCTTCTTCTTGATCTTCATGTGGTCTGTGAATTGTATGTTGGTTATTCCAAACTTCTGGGCTAATAACCACTTATCAGTGAGTACATACCACTTTTGTTATTGGGTTACCTCACTCATGTTGATAATTTCTTTTTTATTAGATATTTTCTTTATTTACACTTCAAATGATATCTCCTTTCTTGGTTTTCCATCTGAAAATAAACCCTGTTCCCTCCCCTCTCCCCCTGCTCACCAACCCACCCTCTCCTGCTTCCTGGCCCTGGCGTTTCCCTACACTGGGGCATAGAACCTTCACAGAATAAAGGGACTCTCCTCCAATTGATGACCAACTAGGCCACAGGATGATATTTTCTAGTTCCATCCATTTGCCTAAGAATTTCATGAACTCATTGTTTTTAATACCTGAGTAGTACTCCATTATGTAAATGTACCACGTTTAATTTATCCATTCCTCTCTTGAGGGACATCTGTGTTCTTTCTAGCTTCTGGCTATTATAAGTAAGGCTGTTATGGACATAGTAGAGCATATGTTCTTATTACATGTTGTAGAATTTTCTGGGTATATGCTAGGAGTGGTATGGCTGTATCCTCTGGTAGTATTATGTCCAAGTTTCTGAGAAACCACCAAACTGATTTCCAGAGTGTTTGTACCAGCTTGCAATCCCACCAGCAATGGAGGAGTGTTTCTCTTTCTCCACACCCTCACCAGCAACTGTTGTTACCTGAGTTTCTGACTGGTATGAGGTGAAATCTCAGGGTTCTTTTGCGTTTCCCTGATGACAATGTTGAACATTTCTTTAGGTGCTTCTTGGCCATTCAATATTCCTCAGTCGCGAATTCTTTGTTTAGTTCTGTACCCCAATTTTAATAGGGTTATTTGGTTCTCTGGAGTGTAAGTTCTCGAGTTCTTTGTATATATTCGATATTAGCCTCTATTAGATGTAGAGTTGGTAAAGATCTTTTCCCAATCTGTTGGTTGCCATTTGTCTTATTGACAGTGTCCATTGTCTTACAAAAGCTTTGAAGTTTTATGAGGTCCTATTTGTCAAGTATTGTTTTAGAGCATAAGCTATTGGTGTCCTGTTCAGGATATTTTTCCCTGTGCTCATGTGCTTAAGGCACTTCCCCATTTTCTTTTCTATTAGTTTCTGTGTATGTGGTTTTAGGTGGAGGTCCTTGATCCACTTGGACTTGAGCTTTGTACAAGGAGATAAGAATGGATTGATTTGCATTCTTCTATATGTTAACTGCCAGTTGAACTGGTACCATATGTTAAAAAACGTTGTCTTTTTCCCACTGGATCATTTTAGCTCCTTTGTCAAAGATCAAGTAACCATAGGTGTGTGAGTTCATTTTGGAGTCTTTTCTATTACATTGATCTACTTGCCTGCCACTGTAGCAACACCATGCAGTTTTTATCACAATTGCTCTGTAGTACAGCTTGAGGTCAGGGATGGTGATTCTGCCAGAAGTTCTTTTATTGTTGAGAATAGTTTTTTCTATACTGGGTTTTCTGTTATTCCAGATGAATTTGCAAATTGCTCTTTCTAATTCTATGAATAATTGAGTTGGAATTTTGATGGGGATTGCATTGAGTTTGTAGACTGCTTACAGCAATATGGACATTTTTGCTATATTAATCCTAACAATCCATGAGCATGGGAGATCTTTCAATCTTCTGAAATCTTCTTTGATATCTTTCTTCAAAGACTTGAAATTCTTGTCATACAGATCTTTTACTTGCTTAGAGTGACACTAAGGTATATTATTTGTGACTATTGTGAAGGGTGTTGTTTCCCTAATTTCTTTCTCATCCTGTTAATCTTTTGAGTAAATGAAGGCCACTGATTTGTTTGAGTTAATTTTATATCCAGCCACTTTAAGCCACTGAAGGTGCTAATCAGGTTTAGGAGTTCTCAGGTGGAATTTTTGGGGTCACTTAAGTATACTATCATATCATCTGCAAATATTGTTATTTTGACTTTTTCTTTTCCAATTTGTATTCCTTTGACCTCCTTTTGTTGTCTAATTGCTCTGGCTAGGACTTTGAGTACTATATTGAATAGATTAGGAGAGAGTGGGCAGCCTTATCTAGTCCCTCATTTTAGTGGGATTGCTTCAATGTCCTTCTTAGAAGAGGGAACAAAATACCCATAGGAGGAGATAAAGAGACAAAGTGTAGAGAAGACACTGAAGGTAAGGCTATCCTGAGACTGCCCCACCGGGGGTTCCATTCCATATACACTCACCAAACCCAGATACTATTGTGGATGCCAACAAGTGCTTGCTGACAGGAGTCTGATGTATCTGTCTCCTGAGAGGCTCTGTCAGTGCCTGACAAATATAGAGATGGATTCTCTTAGCCAACTGTTGGACTGAGCACACCATCCCAAGTGAAGGAGCTAGAGAAAGGACATGAGGAGCTGAAGGGGTTTGCAGCCACACAGGAAGAACAACAATATGAATCAACCAGTACCCCCAGAGCTCCCAGGGACTAAACCACCAACTAAAGTGTACACATGGAGAAACCCCATGTCTCCAACAGTTTATGCAGCAGAGGATGACCTTGTTGGACAGCAATAGGAGGAGAGGCCTTTGGTCTTATGAAGGATCGATGTCCCAGTGTAGTGGAATGCCAGGACAGGGAAGCAGGAATGGGTGGTTTGCTGAGCAGGGGGAGGGGGATTATAAGAGGGGGGTCTCAAAGGGGAAATGAAGAAAGGGGATAACATTTGATTTGTCAATAAAGAAAATATCTAATTTAAAAAAGAAAAAAGAAAAAGAGAAAAAAATAAAGACACTTCCTACCACATTAAGGAGAGGCTAAGAAAATAGCTATATAAGGCAAAAACCAAATCCACAAAGATAATCAGGTTCAATTCCAAGGTGACATCTGTGGATCTGCACAGAAAGGCCACTTCACCGACACAATGAGAAACTTACAGGGAATATCTGGAGATAAAACTTTGAATGTTAAGCTCATTTACCACCGACTGACTGTGGCTATCTGAGTTGATCAGGACTCAGAGAAGGACCCTTTCTTTATACAAGAGTAGCTTCCAGGAAAATGATTCATGATGAAAATGAATGAAGGCCTGTGTTCAATCCAAGAGAAACATTTGCTCAGCAGGAAAGTCAGCCAAGTGGCATGTATGCTTGTTTACCTCAGAATTCTCTCTTTTAGCCATCTTGCATTTAATTATATGATAACAGCGGGAAGTTCATGCAAACCTAGCTATTGTGCATCTTCACAATTTTGTATGCTTTCCTGAACTTGAAAATTATTCCTGCTCTTGGTAAGTACTGTTCTCACTTGTTTTGTGCTTTATTGTTTCTATCCTTCCCACCCTTCATCACCATTCATGAACAAATCATCAGTGAAAAGTCTATACACAGTCATTCTTCTAGCATATTTAATGCCACTGTTAGAGAGATTCAAAGAAGATTGTAATAACCATTCTTCCTTCTACACATTTCTATACAGTCAAAGAGAACACTAGCATGTCTTTATATTGAAATCTTTGCCTTAGATAATGCATGAAATATGGATAAGCTGCTCTCCCTCCCCCCTATTTTCTGTATCATCTCTGTTTCTCTCTTAGATCCATGACAAATTTCTCTGTAAAAGGTGAATAGAAATAATTCATTTTGAGATTTTTCAAAAGAAAAACAAAAACTGAAAAGGCAGAAAACAGGCAATAATGCAGCACATACAAAATTTTATACTTAATAAGCCATTCTCCCTTCAAATCATTATTACTTAGACTCAGACTTTTTTATTAGATATTTTCTTTATTTACATGTCATATGATTCTCCTTTCCCAGTTTCTCCTCAAAAAAAAAAAAACCCAAAAAACAAACAAACAAAAAAAAACAACAACAATAAAAAGCAACAAGAACAAACCCCTGTTGCCTCCCCCCTCCCCATGCTTGCCACCCCACCCTCTCCCACTTATTGGCCCTGGCATTCCCCTACACTGGGGCACAGAACCTTCACAGGGCCAAGGGCCTCTCTTCCCATTGATAATCTACTTCACAATCCTCTACTATATACATGCTGCCAGAACAATCAGTCCCACCATGTGTACTCCTTGGTTGGTGGTTGAGTCCCTGGGAGCTCTGATGGGTATTAGTTCATATTGTTGTTCGTCCTAAGGGACTGCAAACCTTTCAGCTCCTTTGTTCCTTTCTCTAACTCCTGCTCCCAGCCATCCATTGGACTGAGTCCAGGGTCCCCAATGACGATTCAGACTTTTAATTCTAGCAGACATGTTCTCTCTAAAGGACCCAAATATCTTCACATTTCTCAGTCTTTGTGAGTTAATTATAGGATTCAAATGTTATGAACCCATCTTTTTATTTTTACATAGACCTCCTGCAAGATTATGGCTATGGGTCCCTCCCAGGCCTCTTCTGACATGTCAGGATATCCCCCAATCATTTTGCTTCTCTATCTCTGATAAAATTCAGTCAGTGCTGGTGGAACAGACCATTTTGTTCTGAAAATTTTCAAACTTGTCATGAACAAAATAACCAAAGAATTTTAGAAGAATGTTTCCACAAAGTAAGTTTCCACCAACCTTAGAAGAAAAATACTGAGTCATCCAAGTTCATTTTTACTGAAAAGCAAAACCATAACGTTAGAGTGTTCCAATAAAAAACGGCTGTACCACCCCAAAGAAATTCTCATTCTGACTGACCAGTCTCATGATGACAAAGAAACTGCCACTCTGGAGCTCCTTATATCTTTCTACAAATCACAATTCTTTCTCCAGGAACTGGTTATTTGTTGTGTAGCCTTGGGGAGGGGCCTTGTGATTTTCCTGTGTTTCGGGCTCTCCAAGGCTAGAGCTGATTGGCTACTTCCAGGTTCTTAATGAACTTCCCTGTATGATGAAAATGGAATGTCTCAATCTGTAAGGAATTGCTAACAGCTGATGTTAAAGTTTAAGGTTTCTATACAGTTTGTTTTTCATGGTCCTCCTTTTAAAACACAGAGTAGGTGATGGCTGTGAGCCTTCAGCTATACCACCAGGGCCCAGAATCACTCTCTAGAAAATGGATCTATACTTATTTACTAAGATTTTCCTTTTTTTTTTTTGCAATGAAACCATATGATGATGACTCGAATACCCAAATAACTATACTAGGCTTCTTCCAATAGCACATCATTAGCACTCACAATTCAAAAGTACTCCATTCCAAAGTAAATGTTATTATTTACTCTGTTCATATATGAACAGTTGTTAGAAACAAGATATGGGATGGATTTCCTTCTATTTAAGGAAGTGATTTTATCACTGATAGAATTAACAACAACCAGACACTGCCTACGGAAACTCCAATGTCCTATTTGAACGTTATTTTATAAAAATGGAATCTTTGCTGCACTTTCCACCTATATGGTACTAATTTTATCTCCTCTATTAACAATGTATTGTGTATGAATGGGGAGAGAATGGTTTTATCTCTAAACCCTATAGTCTTCTCATGCCCTCTGGTTAATTCATCACATTCATAAGAAGAGCTTTACACTCTTTTAACTGATTTTGTATAACTAGTGTGTTAGCCAGTCTTTCTTGATTCCTGTATAATTCTCATTTTACCAATGCAGTCTGGCTGACTTTCTTGTTTTCAATATCAACATTCTATTCATTAATTCATTTAGCAAATACTTTTTGAAACTATTTTTATATCATATTTTTTGTTACTATTTTCTATTTCTCTATTCCTCCATGTGCCTAGATCTGCCCTCTTTCTGTCTCTCATTAGAAAACAAACAGGCTTTTAAGGAATAATAATAATAAAATAAAATAAAGATAAAACATAAACTAACATATGAGAATTGAAACAAACAAACAGACAGAATGAAAAGAGATGAAGAAAGGGCACAAGAAAAGGATATAAACATAGAGAAACCTTCATTCCCACTCAGGAATCCCATGGAAATTCAAACACTAGAAGTAAAAATTGTATACCCAATGAGGTATAGGGTAAAAACAGAAGAGGGAAAAGTAATAAATAAAAAGATAAAATTTAAAAAAAAAAACAAAAGGATAAAAGAAAAATACTTAAATTAACAATATGAGACAAGAGATCTGAATGATGCTACTTGAAAATGAAATTACAGTTTTCTCCAAGTAAGTCACACTGAGGAACACAAACTACTCTCCATGCTAGGTCCCAGCCCAGCAGTAGCTTGCCAACAGAAAACAAACTCAATGACATCTCTGTGGATTCCTCATCTCATAAGATGATACCAAGTATGTATCAGTTGGAGATAGTTTCTAGCATAAGGATTGTTACATGTATCTCTTTCTGCTGTAGATCTTGTCTATGGCACAGACAGGCCCTGTTCATGTTTACTGGAAATGTTATATCTTGTTTCCTTGGGCTCTCCTAACTTTTAGTCCATACGGTCCTTACTGTCTCCTTTTGTGTGGGGTTCCATGAGCCCCTGTAGGAAGGGACTTGATGGAGATGTCCTATTTAGGACTGAGTGTGTAAGACCTCTTACTCTATACAGAGTATCTGACTATAGTCCCTGTACTTGTTCCCATCTGCTACAGGAGGAAACTTCTCTGATGGTGGCTAAAGAATGCACTGAACTTTTCATTTCAGAATTTTACATTTATCAGACAAACACACCACACTGTATTTGTGGCATATCTGAGTCCTAAAAATATGAAATTTGAATATGATTGTATTAGTATTCATAAAATAAATAAGCAAATCTTTTGGTTGTTCTTTTTTTTGGACTCTGCCTATATTTGTTTTTAAAATAAATATGTGCTAAGATATCATTTTCAATTATTTGAAACCATTTTCCTTAAATTTATATGTATAAATATATACACACTTTATAGGTTTATGGTTATTTAATTATCAGTCATGAAAGCATACATATAAGCAATATTTTACAGACTGAGCTGGTTATATTTAGAAATATATATCTATACATATACCTGTATGAATAACAAAATTTAATGAAGTTAGAGGCTATGAACTTGAAAGGGAAAAAGGAGCGGTAAATGGGAGAGTTAGAGGGAGAAAAGGGAATTGGAGAGTGATTCAATCATATTATCATCTCAAAAATAGAAAAATAAAAATTACATTTTAAGAAGAAAGAAAAGTCTTCTTGCTACCATGGAGCTCTCCCAAGTTCTTTCAGTACACATCTGCCATGTTCTCCTTGTCTCATCTCTTCTAAGCAACATGACTGTGAGCTGTTTAGTCATGTTCTAAATTAAGGAGCTCTATCATTTAAAAAATACCTCTACCACCAACCTCTATTAACTATTACATCTTTTTCTTTAACAAAGCCATTTTTCTCAGGGTAGTTCCTCATCATCTTTCTTTTTGTCCCATCAAATAATTTCTGAAATGCTTTTCACAACTCTTATTTTCCTCCCAGCATGCATAACTCCAGGAGTATTGCCACTCTTTAATATAGTGAGGTTATATGCATGTACATTGGTATCAAAAAGCAAAATTGTCTATATCTTAGATTCTGATTGCTCACTCAATTGTTACATATTTAGTAGACATGTAATATACTTTTCCCAATAACCCAAATTTATGACCACAGACACATCTATCATCTTTCTATATTAACTAATTCATTAGCCTAATTTCATTTTCTAAATTATTCTCATCTTTCATCTGTAGATATACTTTACAAAGTCTCAGTTACCCTTGGTGTCTCTCTTCAGTATGTTCCTTTCTTCATGCAGACTTCCTGGATGGAAACAACGAAGAACACCCATTGGAATACTAACTAGCCATGACTCAGGTCAGTTTCAGAAATAAGGTATGTTCAGGGTGACATTTTAATCTTGATACAAGTATTTGAAATCCTGTTCCCCCATCAGATGGAGATCCTTATAATGTGCTTGCACAAGACTGGCTGTACCATTATGTAATCACGACTTAGGCAGAGGATTACAGGGTCAGAATTCTTCAGGTAGAATTATTGGTTACGGATAGCTTCTGCAGGAGAGGCATTCATTGTCTTCAGTTGTTTCCTTGCAGATGAACCTAAGAGGATTCAATGAACACAAACCTGTCATCACATAGATGAGCCTAGTCCAGTTCAGCATGTCATCAAACAAAACTAAAGACATGGAAGTGAGACTAACTTTTTGAGAACCCAGAGCATGGATTGTCAGGGGTGGGAGAGGAATAAAAGAAGCATGTGTGTGTGAGAGGTGAGAATAAACAGAATGAATTGTAGACATGCATGAAATAGCTAAAGAACAAATTTACTAAAATTCTAAAACAAAACAAAACAAAACAGAATTCATGATAAATTTTTCTTCCTTCTTTCCTTCCTTCCTTCCTTCCTTTCTTTCTTTCTTTCTTTCTTTCTTTATTTATTTATTTTTATTAGATGTTTTCTTTCTTTACAATATCTACTTTCCCAGGTTCCCCTCCAAAATAAAAAATTAAAATAAAATAAAATAAGAAAAAAAATTAAAAAAAAAAAGAAATAAAGAAAACAGCCGGGCATGGTGGAGCACACTTTAATCCCAGCAGTTGGGAGGCAGAGGCAGGAGGATTTCTGAGTTCAAGGCCATCCTGGTCTACAGAGTGAGTTCCAGGACAGCCAGGGCTACACAGAGAAACCCTGTCTCGAAAAAACAAAAATACAAAAAAAAAAATCTAAAACAATCTCCTGTTCCCTCCCCCCTCCTCCTACTCACCACCCTACCCTCTCCCACTTCCTTGGCCCTGGCATTCCCCTACACTGGGGCGTAGAACCTTCAGAGGGCCAAGGGCCTCTCCTCCAATTGATGACTGTCTTGGCCATCCTCTGCTATACACATGCTGCTGGAGCCATGTATACTCTTTGTTTAGAGTTTGAGTCCCTGGGAGCTCTGAGGGTACTGGTTAGTTCATATTGTTGTTTGTGCTAAGGGGCTGCAAACCCTTCAGTTCCTTGGGTCCTTTCTCTAGCTCCTTCATTGGGGACCCTGTACTCAGTCCAATGGATGGGTGTGAGCCTCTACTTCTGTATTAGTTGGGTACTGTCACAGCCTCTCTGGAGATAGCTATATCAGGCTCCTGTCAGCCAGTACTTGCTGATATCCACAATAGTGTCTGGATTTGATGGTTGAATATGGGAAGGATTCCCAGATGGAGCAGTCTCTGGATTGTCCTTCCTTCAGTCTGCTCCATAGTTTGTCTCTGAAAATCCTTCCATGGGTATTTTGTTCCCCCTTTTAAGAAGGAATGATATATTCACACTTTGGTCTTCCTTCTTCTTGAGTTTCTTGGAGTTTGTGGATTGTACTTTGTGTATTCCGATCTTCTAGGCTAATATCCACTTATCAGAGAATGCATACCATGTGTGTTCTGTTGTGACTGGGTTACCTCACTCAGCATGATATTCCCCAGGTCTATCCATTTCCCCAAGAATTTCATAAATTCATTGTTTTTAATAGCTGATTAGTGAAAGATCTGTTTGATAAAAACTTCAAGTCTCTGAAGAAGGAAATTGAAGAATATATTCAGAAGATGGAAAAGTCTCCCATGCTTGTGGATTGGCAGGATTAATATAGTAAAAATGGCCATCTTGCCGAAAGCAATCTACAGATTCAATGCAATTCCCATCAAAATTCCAACTCAATTCTTCACAGACTTAGAAAGAGCAATTTGCAAATTCATCTAGAATAACAAAAAACTCAGGATAGCCAAAACTATTCTCAACAATAAACCAACCTCTGGTGGATAAATTTTCTAAAGTGTCTAAATACTTCTCCCATTTCTCTGTTATAACAATTGTGTGAAGTGCATCAAGTCAACACAGAACTTCTTCAGACAACTGAGCCAAGCATTTGTTGTATTCTCCACAGGGCCCAGCACAGTATTTTGTATAAAGAACACAGCTAATATCTGCAGATTTCATTAAACAAAATCACTTGCATTATGCTACTATAAATGGTGAAAGTAATAAATCTACATGACACTGACTAATTCTGTATCTTCCAAGGGATTTCCTTTGTGTGGTAAGGCTAGGTAAATTTTATGTTTCTTGTTTGTATGGTCATTTATCATACTCATTAGTGTATTTGAAGTAAGACGCTACTTTCTTTTTTTCTTTGCTGCTCTTGATGATCTATTATTTTAAAGGTTAATATGGTGAATTCATTTCAAATGCATTCCCATCATATATGGTTAGTCCTCCATATATATCCATTGTCTGTAGCTATGTATATTGAAACATATGTGTGAAATATTTTGCTGCAAATATATCATTCTATTTGCATATTTATTAGATAGGTGAATGCCAAAAAGATTAAGAGATAGATTCAAGTTACTCTATGGTATAGAAAGTTAAGAACTGAAACACACACAGATAAAATGCAAAGCTTTCAAACATATACAAGTATGCCCACGTACACATAGAAACATATAGAGAAAAATACATGTATATACATTTTACACACATGAATATATGTGTGTGTGTGTATATATATATATACTACACACATGCACATGTACACATACATGCACACATATACCTCTATACATATGCATGCATTTAGGTTTGTGTGTCAGGTGATATTTAGGATAGGCTACAGTTAGCAGTTGGCCTTCCTGGCAGTGGCCCACTGGATTTTTGCATGGTTTGCAATGGGTGAGCTCAATGGTAAGGCCCAAATAATTGCTTCTTGCAGCTGATATGCCTTCCCTGTCATTATTAAATTAATACATTAATCCCTGGGCATTAGCCCACCCAACTGATCAGACTTTCTGCAAATCAACATAATGATCAACTTTCATGAACTAATGATGTTTAGATGAAGTAATGATTCTATATGTTTCCTGATTTGATTTAAATAATTTTTGGAAGAAACTTTTAAGAGATTGTCTTAGCTGTTTGCTAGAAAGATGTATTAAAGTAAGAATCAAGAATAGAATGGTAGGACAAGGGCTGTGGGTGCTAAAGGGGTTTGGAACCTCATTGGAAGAACAATATCAACCAACCAGACACTGGAGAGCTCCCAAGGACTAAACCACCAACCAAAGAGTACACAGGGGATACCCAGGGCTCCGGATGGATCCGTAACAGAGGATTGCTTTATCTGACATCACTGGGGGGGGGCGCACCTTGGTCGTGTGAAGGCTTGATGACCCAGGATAGGGGAACACTAGGGTGCTGAGGCAGGAGTGGGTAGTAGGGTAGGGGAGCACCCTCATAGAGGAAGGGGAGGGAGGACAGGATAGGGGGCTTGTAGAGAGGAAACTGGGAGGAGGAAAACATTTGAAATGTAAATAAATAAAATAACCAATAAAAATGAAAAAAGAATAGAATGTGCCCACTCCTCATAATAGTAAATATAGGCTGCACAATAAGAAGTACAATTAGCTTTCATAACTACACTAAAATGAAAAATAGACTTGGGAAAATTTTTTGTTCAAGGGAAACCATTTAGGTCCACAGATATAACCACAGGTGTGCACCATAATAAGGCAAGGTCATGTAAAAACTGTTGCTTTTAACTTATAGTGAACATATTAGAATGAAACACTGTGTTGAATTTAAAATCAACATCATTCTGTAACTTCCATTTTTTGTAACATTTTATTTCTGATGTAATTTTCGAGAAATCTTTTTTTGTCTAAAAATATATAAAAGAAAAAAAACAGAGAAAAAGATTGTTGGTTGGATTGGCTTGCAGAGCTCTTCCCCATCCATCCATCTATCCTTACATACATACATGCATACATATACAAACACACATACATACATACCATACACGCACACACACACACACACACACACACACACACACACACACACACACACACACACACAGATAGACATACAGACAGACAGGCATCTGTCCATACATCCATCTATCCAAATGTATATGTCTGTTTGTCTATATGTACATGTGTAGGAATATGAATGTATGTAGGCATGCATGAATACTTGTAGAGTTAATTGAGACAGAAGGTCAGGCCTGGCCAGAGAGTGGGTATTATATATGTCTGTGACTATTCGCCTGTATAAAGCATTTTGATTCTTTTTCTTTCCTTCCTTGGGTTCACAAAGAATTACCAAGTCTAGCTAGAAATATTTCTGTCTGCTTGGCTAGAAAAAAGAGCCCTAGAAATAAATCCTTTCCCTAATTTTACTGCTGTTAACATCAAATTTCTGTAGGTCCAGAGGCCTGCAGCTTTAATTCTCAGAATAACATAAAGTCAAGATAGATATAGGTTAAAATAGAAAGTGACACTACTCTCTCTCTCTC
>NW_022196911.1:87782490-87807639 GCF_008632895.1 Mastomys coucha
TCTCTCTCTCTCTCTCTCTCTCTCTCTCTCTCGACCAAGGCTTCCCCCCCAATCCCTGCCAATGGTCTTTCCCATAGCTGCTTTAGAGAGGGTCTAGCCCAGGGCTAAGCTCCTAGCAGGGGTGTATGGGTATATATAAGACAGAATCAATAGTGATATTCAAAAGGAACTACCTATAAGTTTCTCTGTGACATAATATTTTGATGACATAATGATCATCATATCTACTTTGCAGGAGGAACACTCATTGATGATTGACTCTGAAAAGCATTTCCTTAGTTACAGGGCACAGGGTTTCGTTACTATGTCTTTTTCTCACTGTTGTTCATGGTCGCTTTCTTCCAATCAGTACATATATAAATAACTATAATTTCCAGCTCATGATTAATAAAACATGCCTCTAAATTTATATTAAAGTAAGTTTTCTCTTCAAGCCAGAAATCTGATAACAATTGCCTTTTGCTTTCATAGCATTTATATGTTGGCCCCACAGGTTTTAGCATAGTAGATTTTCCTGAGCACCAGGTTTCTAAATGCCTTGAGCAAAATGATCAAATTCTGTTCAGTTTTGAACTCTTCATATCTCTTACCCTTACAGTGTATAGGTAATATTTACATTTTCCTATTGTTTTGTTTATTTCAATTTTCAATCAAGGATTAGAATTACAGGTTTCATTTTCTCATGTTTACAGCTGAGAAAACAGGAGTGATCTTAGAAGTAAATTTCATTCCATTAACAGCGTGCATGTAGATGTGTGTTGGGGTCCCTCAGCTGCAAAACATCGGAGCCTGCCACAGGAGACTCAACTCACGCCTGCTGTGCCTGAACCAAAGACTCACTACTTTGTGTTCCACCTTTGAGGATTCCAGAGGAAGCTACACCTACCGGCTGGCATGTATACAGGCTGGCATGTATACAGCCTGAGGACATCTGTTGTTGACCTCCTCCCCCACTGTGGACTGCGCCTCCAACCACTCCCCTGAGCTGAGACCTGCTGGATGTCCTGAGTCTCCACCTTCAGCCCTGCAGCCAACTTCCCTTGGACTTCCCTCTTGACTTTGTTTGGACTCTTCCTGACTCCTCCCGAATTCCTTATGTTATTCAAATGTCATTGTAACCTAGAGATTCAGTTTGCTCCCTTGTATATAAATGCTGAACCCCCAAAGTAAAAGGGAGCCTTGATTGGAAACCCTCAACTTGGCTTCCTGTCCTTTTGTTCTGGAACTCTGTGTTTCAGGTCTCCTTTCTCCCTTCGGTCGAGGCAGAACCCGGTTCATGAAACTGAGGGACAGTTTCAGATGTGGTGATTGGAACAGTTGCATTTTAGGACAGATGTGCAGCAGCTGTCAGTGCATTCTACTTTCATCTCATCTGTATCAGTATCTTAAAGTTCAATGTGGAAATCCCCAAATTTTCATTTTGGGAAACCTCAGTGCCTGCGAATCGAAAGCTTTCTGTTTCATATGCTACTGTGAAAATAATCTGAATTCTCAAAGGGGAAGGTAGATACAGTATTTATCATTTTGCATCTTTACAGATTTTAAATGAGCAATAAACCATAATCATTAAGTAATTTTCACAGCTAGCTTTAGTTGTCAACATGGGAAAAGAGAGATTCAGAAGAAATGGCTGCCATTAGATTTGTCTGTGGCCATTTCCTTGGGCATTTATGTGAAAGGATCTAGCTACCAATCTTAGACTAATGGACCTAGGCTGTGTATGAGAGGTAGGTGAGCATGAGATAGGAATGAAGCCAGCAATCCTTTATAACCTCACTCTAGTTCTTGTCTCTAGGTTTCAGCTTTGAGTATCTGCTCTGGCTTCCCTTGACAATGATGATGATGAACTGAAATCAGAAAGCCAAATACTTTTAACCCATCTTGATCCTGATTTGTATTTTATCACAGCAACTGGTGATGCTATTATATCATTAACATATTTTTCTAAAAGAACAACTCAGCCACCAAATTTAACAGGCAAATACAAAAGTTGTCCATAAATCTTATGCTCATTGGTTCTTCACACAATTTGGAAGGTTATACAATCTTCTTGAACTGCTTCCTCCACTAGCTAAAGTGGCCTTTTAGGTTGTCAAATCTAATAGATAGCAAGTACATTGGGACTGATTATCTAAAAACAGTTTTGCTGATGGCTGTAGTATTAAAATCTGTCATTTGATTTTGAGTAAGGGAAACACAGCTAAGTTTCCATGGGATTTTTCACACAATTTGTTAAAATAGACATCCTTTAAAATTGATATATTGTATAACACAATACTTTACTTTTGTTTGGAAAAATATTTGTGCATAATTCTTAATAGAGCTGTAACTCTACTAATTTAAATAGCATAAATGATTCTTTCCTAAACATAACTTTATTCCATTGCCCTTTCTTTTATTGTATGTTTCTGCTACTTGCTGTAGAAATTTGTTATCCTAATTTAAATTCTTTTACCTGTAACAAATGTTTACATTGTAACAAATGTCTTAAAATCAATAACATATATTGTAACAGATAAACATCTAATCCTGTTTAAGTTGTAAGGCTAGAATAAATAACATCTTCACATCTAATGTTTAGCAACATCAATTATTTAGTCTCTGACACAATTAAAATTGCAACATTGTAGCATAGGAAGAGATTAATGGGCTTCAGTAGGTAAACACTTTATGACAAATTGTAATCTTGTCAGTGAGCATGATTTGCAAATTAATCTAGAATCTGAAAACAGAAGATATTCCATTAAAGATCATATTTAGCCTCAGGATGTCTAATGAAGCTGTTATCCTTGTAGTGAAATATGAACTCTGTAGAATGTTATATGGCTTTGGGCTGGAGTTATAGCTCTATAGTACAGCACTTATCTTGCATGTGAGAAGCCCTGGGTTCTACTCTTGGCACCAAAATGACCCAAGAATTCAAACTGTGAGTTTGTGAATTGCCTAAGTGTATATCATACAATTTTGGCTTTTAAAAAAAATTATATTTTTTCATGATTTTTAAATATAAAATCTTGAGTGGACAAAAAGCTTGCAAGTTCAAATAAATTTTATACAAATGCAATTAAAAGTGTATTGTGTAAATAGTAGGCTACTGTTTAAACACTGAAGCCTCAGATGCATCTAAGTAGCACCAACTTGAAAAGAATTTGATGTTAGTAATACCATGATATTCACTGTCTTTGTCGAAGAACAAATAAGTTTCTTCTGGGTATTTTATTTTAAGTCAAAAAATAGCAAAGAATGGAAAGCAACTAATTTATAAGGGTTATATTGCTATAACATATCCAAATTGAAAGGATTTCACAAATATGAAATCAGAAGAGCAAACAAAATCGCAGATAGCCATGATAACACATATTTAAAGAATTAATATATTGTGTAAAACCAAGGTCAATGGATGGGGCTAGGAATAATCATCCTGAGTGAAGTGACTGAGACCAAGACAGGAAACACCACATGCTCTCTCTCACATGCAGATCCCTTTGAATTTT
This sequence comes from Mastomys coucha, assembly GCF_008632895.1. Lineage (NCBI taxonomy): Eukaryota > Metazoa > Chordata > Mammalia > Rodentia > Muridae > Mastomys > Mastomys coucha. Next base: position 87,785,985 of record NW_022196911.1, read on the forward strand.
TATCTATGTATATATTTAATTAGAGTACTCAAAGAAGACAGGAAATCAGTAAGGGGACATGGAGCAGGGAGGGTGGATTCAAAGGAAGGAGAACAGAATGAATTTATTATATTTATATATGGGGGAGAGGAGATTGAATGATTGAACAGGAGTGGTTAAATGTAATGGGGTATAGAAGTGAGTATGAGGAGGTTTAACTAACACAAAATATCCTTTGAAAGTCTCCTATATAAATCTACTAGTAGAAGCTTTCTAAATTAGATAATGACAAAAGTGGCTTATACAGGGTATCATACTGACAACCAGTGCTTGTGGTGTTCTAGAACCTGAAGATAGAGGTGTGGTGTCAGGAAAAATGAGGCACTGACCACTTGTTAAGTTCCAAGCAAATGGCTGAGAATAGCTCGGGCTGTCTTTATTTATAGAGTCACTAGCCTGCTCACCTAAGCAAGGACATCACTGGTTATTTTATTTAAAGAAATCATAGCATCCCCATTATAAAAATTTCATTATTGTAAAAGCTCCCAATCATTCTAACTATCCAGCCAGGCATATCCTGTGGACATGAGCCCATACTCAGTTGGTAACAAATACAGTTGGTTACACAGTTGTGCAAGGTGAGAGACAGAATAACCATTATTGAGTATAAGTCTGTTTATCAGATAGCATAATATTCTGCCATAATATTTTTAAGTGCAGAGACATGTTCATTGTAACAAGCATCCTTCCCTGGTAAACACCTATTAACTTCTGATATCACTTTTCTAAGAATCATTTCTATGTCTCTCTTGTTAGGACACACACTCCCCGTTTTTTTAAGTCTCTGCTGATTAGACACAGCTTCCTCAGAATAGTTATGCAAGTAGGACTCTCTGCTTTCTACAACTACCACAAGCTTACTCAGTGGGACTGTAGCTGTTTCTCTAGGGACATGATTATATTATCTCAAAATACCCAGGATTAATAGACACATCTGAAGCATTAACAGAGGCAGAGAGAGGAGAGGAGGACAGAGTTTTACTCCTCAAAAGTACTGGAAAAAACAGAATCATCCATGGGGTTTTCAGCCTGCATAATCCTAGCTTTGCCCATGACAGGCAAAGTGAATCTAAATATTGCTGTGAATATAAACAGCACAGCAAAAGCAAGCAGAACTAACTCATAGCATATGCAATCTAGGTAATAAGCATAGAGGCCATCACAATTCACTACAGGTCCTCTCTACGTGGGAAGGTTTTCCATGGCACTTGCCACAGTAAAGTCCCATCAGTGAAGCACTCGTATGCTGTTCAATGCAGATGATGGATGGACACTGCTAGTATGTTGTAATGGGAGGAATGCCTTTCCCAGACATGGTAGGCTGCCAAATAAAAAGCTAAGTATCAAGGACGGGTTACCTCTCATCTAGTTGGTGTCAGTAGAGCTCCATAAATCAGTCACTCAAACCTTACAGGCTATTGCCACTGTTCTAAGACCCCATTGCTGAGGATACTGTAGACCTAAGTCATAAGTCATGGAAAAAAAAATCAAGCTGTTACCCAAATGGAATCTTTATCCCTACTTACTTTTCATAATGTTCTGAGTTTCTATTTATACTAATATGGAAGAAAAGCAACCAACAATCATACCTACCTATGAACTCTCTGGAATGCAATAACAACTGGATTATAACATATTCTCACTGGTGCAATAATGACAAAATAGTATAGGAATCGATTAATGAGCATGTGATTTAAATTCGGTTTAAATTTAAAGCTGCTCCATAAGCTAGAACTGATGCTTAATTAATACTGTCCACTGGAGGACACAAGAGGAACTGTAGGAGAGCAAAGTGTTTGGGGATTTTATTAATTGTGTGTGTGTGTGTGTGTGTGTGTATGGATGTTTGTATATATGTATATATGTATATGTATATATGTATATAATGTTTTCCAAAATATATGAATACATTTGAGTCCTTATATTGTTACTTGCATGTGTAAAATTTCAGGCAGGGCTGACCATTTGCTGTTGATGAACTCACTGGGGCTCTTTCCTGGGAGAGCATGTCTCTTGCTCTCAGCCTTCCCTGTTCTCATTTTTTTTTCTAGGATTGGGGCCCCAATAGAAATTTAATAGATTTTCAAAAGTTTCTTTTTTAACTTTATGCATCCAATTTCTTTTCATTTGCTTACTTACTTTTTAACTTGATATCCCAGAAGTGCCTTTGTTTATGTGTTTCTGATTTTGCGTATTTGTTTTTGGCTTCGTCTTCATTAGCTTTAGTTCAGTTATGTTAATGGTAGATATTGTTGGTGAACATTAATTTCTCATCTCATTTGGTTAAGATTCTGGTTATTTAAAATACTCCCCAGTATATTTCAAGATAAATCAAAGGTTTGTATTCACAATCTTTGTAGTTTGAAACATGTGGCTGTACTTAAATGACTACCCTGCTTATGTCTCTGTAAGGATGTAGGCCAAGATAAATGTACTTGTAACAACTGGTTATGAATCAGCTCAAATTGTCGTTAAAAATAAATTTTAACTTGTGATTTTTTTATAACGCTTGAATTATCTTTATTTAATTGTAAAGATACTAATAATTCTATTTGATGAGTTGATTCAAAGCTCATCAGCTTTAACTTCTAGTGACTATGAAAATAAATAATTCATGTTTATGTTCTCCAGATCTACCTTTTACCTTGATTTATAAATCCAATTGTTAGAAAGGGCAGGGGTCACTTTTCTTCTTCTTGTGTACACATGAAGATGAATATATTTTAGTAAATCATATTCCAAAAATCTGAAGTTACCACACATTCAGCCAGAATCCTATTCTTTAAAACTTCACACAGCCAGACCTTCTGTTAGCCTCTTCTCTAACCTTCAATCATTGGAACTCTCCTTAGTTTATTAGAAGATAGCCTTTCTGGCTTTATTCCCTTCCCAGGTCAACCTGAGCTGATCTCATGATTAATCATCTCAGTGGCTCTTTGTGACGACTTACAATTACTCATTGCCCTTCCCTGTTACTAACATTAACCCATCCAAACATCTGCCCCCCCCCAACCCACCAGGCTGGCATGTGCGATTGGATGAAGCTTCATCCTCTCTATAATTACATTCATTACACATTTATGATGGTGATTTCGCTTAAGCTCGAAAGCAACTCAGCATTTATTTTTGCTTCGCTTCGTGTTAGCATTCTCCACACACTCATTAGAAGCTCTCAAAACTAACTTCACATCCCCAATCCTACCCACAACTCAGCTCATTCTTATTATAAGAAAACAACACCATATCCACTTTATTGAAACAGTCATCAAAATAAAAATACGGTTTTCAGGACCTATTTATTGGGACACCTGGTCTGTTGGCATTGGGCTCTACACAACTTTCAATGTTTTTCAAAAGATTATGTGTGTATATAATTGGATTCTATCTTTACAATGCTTCCTTCACCACATTCATAAAGCATTTATCAAGTTATTGATAATTCATTATGGTCTACAAAATGTTTAGTTTTTATAAATAACCTATTCTTAACCATAGTGAATCTCCGCATTCTCACCAGTAGTCATTAGGAGTGATCGTATATTTTCTTTTCAACTAGGTAAAGTTTGTGTGTTCTCAATAATTCCTAAGTAGTAAATTTCAGAAATCATGAATTTTAAATATAAGAGACTTTTAAAATTTATTTTTGTGGGTTTTTTTTTTAAGAACTTTGTCTTTATTGGCTGAGAAATTTTCTCCAACACTTAAATTTTGTTTTTGCTAACTGCTTTGTAGGGCAAAGAACAATTGAAATATAATGAGTTAAATTAAGTTACTAATAAGAAGGTGAAAACCTTACCTGAATAAGAAGCAAGCAATATTATGAATAGTTCTCTATGCACTAGTAGTGTCATGTAGAAGTATGCTTATTCATTATAAATGTGAATTTAAAAAACTTTAATTACAGTATGGTTAGCATAAATAGTTCTATTGTCTATCTTTTAATGAGATGAAACAATGATAAAAACCAATCTCAAAAATTCAAACTTGTCTCTATCTTTTATTTCAAAAGATGACATAAATCTGCAGGACAATATTTTGTTAGAATTTTAAGTACATCAAGTTTGATATGTAAGCTAAGTTGTAGTAAAACCACATACATATTTTTAAATATACTGACTTGAAATTTCAAAAGAACAGTTATTGGGAAAAGAAACTTTTGGTAGATAAAAACTTGTGTGAACAGTATATAGCACATCTTAATTTTAATAAATCTAACTAACAGGTTTTTGGGTTCTCCAGTCTTGTTTTTTTTTTTTCTTTCCCACTCTGGTGTAATTTATTAATCTATCTTTACCCCCAAACCTAAATATGAGAGAAAATCAATGGATTTTACATAAAATTCCTAATATGCATTTATCAATGTATATTGTTTGGTGTGCATGCAGTATACCTGTAAATAGTAAGCACATATATTGATCCTTACCATTCAATACCACAGCATGATGATACCTCAAGTTTCTGTCAAAATCCATTTAAAGCGCAAAGCTGTTGATCCATGTTCTATACTCCAGGTGGCTATCTGTCACTTCCTAATTTAAAAATGTTCTTTCAGGTTGGTCTTTCAACTTCCAAGATTCTCTTTCTACGTAATCTAACATTACGAGAAGTGCAGTAGAACTATTTGATAAACAGTGGTGTCAGATTTTCTGTAAGACAGTATTACAGCTACATCTGCGAAGGTCAGTTACAGTAGATACACAAAAGAAAATGCCACTCTAATGGATTGAGTTTAAAGGCATGGCGAAAACGATCATTGAGAATTTGGAAAACATAGCTTAGACAGAAATATACAAATAATTATAATGAGATATTAGAGAACGATATAAAATGCAACATAAAAACAATAAAAACAAACAAAGGGGGAAACTAACACATCCTGATCAAGCTTGACAATCCTAAATGAAGTGGTCTGAAATAAAGATAGACCTAATCTGCATTTCTATAGTTGAGGGCATCTGATTATATACTTTCTACAGCTGGGCCATGATGGAACATAACTATAACCCCAGCCAGTATGAGGAGGGTGTGATAGTTGAACTGCTTAAGGTTTTTTTTTTTCTTTTTTTTTGCTCGGGGGTGGGGGAGTGTTTGAAGGTTTTTCTGTGTAGCCCTGGCAGTCCTGGAACTCACTCTCTAGACCAGGCTGGCCTCAAATTCAGAAATCCGCCTGCCTCTGCTTCCCAAGTGCTGGGATTAAAGGCATGCGCCACCACCGCCCGGCAGAACTGCTTAAGTTTTGTGAGTTTGAGGTCGATCTGGGATACATTATGTGTGTTAGACAACCTTGAGCTACAGATACGTCTTTTTAACAAAACAAAACAAAACAAAAAAACAACATAGCCAAATTATACAAACAATTATAAAACTTTATTCTAGTCAGAGCACAGTAAGTCTTAATCTAAGCTAGAATTAACACAGAGAACATTTTTGAACATTTTAAAAACATGATATGAAAATATCAATGTCAAATTAGCAATTGAAAGTTACCATTTTAACATTGTTTAAAATGTATTTATTTATTTTACTTTGTGTGTATGAGAGTTTTTATCTGCATATATATGTGAACCGTGTGCACAATGTCCAACGGTATTAGAAGAAGGCAAGTAGTGGTTTGAAAGAAAATGGCTTCCATAAGCTCATAGGGACTAGTACTATTAGAATGTGTGGCCTTGATAGTATAGATGTGGCTTTGTTGGAGGAAGTGTGTCACTAAGTCAGGCTTTGGGGTCTCAAATGTTCATGCTATGGCCAGTGTGGCAATGTCTTCCTCCTGCTCACTGATCTGGATGTAGAACTCTCAACTCCTTCTCTGGAACCACATCTATCTATGTGTGACTATGCCGTGATGATAATGAACTAAACCTCTGAAACTATAAACCAGCCCCGATTAAACGCATTCCTTTATACAAGTTGCCATGGTCATGGTATCTCTTACAGCAATAGAAACCCTAACACCCTAACAAACACAAGGGCCTGAAATACCCTGAAACTGGAGTTCTAGATGGCTGTTAGTCACTGTGGGTGCTTAGAACTGACTCCTGGTCCTCTGCAACAAAACTCTTAACACCTGGTCTCCTCACTCCAACATTATACCTTCTTTCTTTTATCTTATTTTTTGCATTATACTTTCTTATGGAGTTTTCTCAAACAGTGTGCCACTTAATTATTCTAAACTCTACCCTGGATTTCTAACAGTTGTTATATTCTAAGCTGTGTATATGAATGTGTTTCTCTTACTATGATGTCTTCTTTACTGTGAATTTGCTTCACTTTTGCCACAATCATAAGATGCTGGGATTAGGTTATAATTCTTGAGAAATAAGAATCAAGAGCTAATTCAGTGCTAGAAAGGAGCTGGGTGACACACATGTGCCCTTACCTAACTCACTGAGACACATATTGGCTTTATGTCAAAACCTCAGCTAAGGAAGGGACTGACTCCTAGCAAGTCCTTTTAAGTTATGAAATCTTCTACCTCTGTTTTCAGTCATTGACTTTTTATGGATGCTTAGGCATCTCTGTGATTACCTTATGTGGAGTGGTAATGTTCAAGACTAAAACCACCTTGGGAAACAAATTGGCAATTTCCTAACAGTTAAATATATACATTTTTATATGATCTAGGCTTTCAGCTTAAGCATGTACTCCTCAGAAAAATAAAAAAAAATGTGCAATAGTATATTTATGACAGATTTATTTGGAGTACATTAAATTATATATAACCCAGTGTTCACCTTGGTAAGGTGTTTTAACAATTTGATATATTTATACCATTCATTAATACTGAGTAGTAAAGAAATAATACACTTTTAACTCATGAATCAACATGGATAATGCTCCAAATAATTTTTGTCAATAAAATGAGTGATAAATGGGCTAAGGAGATATTCAGTAGGTACATCTACTGCCATATAAGTCTAAAGCCTGAATTCAATCCTTGAATTCACCTAAACGTGGGAGGAGAGAACCAACTGCATACATTTATTTTCTGTCTACTACTTGTGTTTGTTAGGATGCACGCATATGCAAAAGCACCCACAGACACACAATAATAATGAATAAATTAAATTTATTTTGGAAGAATGATACAAAAATTGACTGTATATTTTATACAATGCTCAGGAAAGAAAAACTAGCTAGTGATTTATATCAACATAAAACAGAACACTAATTGTTTTGAAGATAATGATGAGTAAAACCAGAGACAGGTAAAACAAATTATAAAGAGGCATAAAAACACTGGCAAGATATTAGATATGTGAATTAGTAATGAATTCATTATTATATATTTCATGCTATGTCAATGTCATATTGTGAAAACACATATTTACATACAAATTCTGATTTCTTCTTTCAACTATAACTGAATAAACTCATATATATAAGTGGAAACTTTGATGACAACTGGGATTTAACTAAGGGAAGAAATTCATGCTGACTCTTTTTTTAAGTTTACTTATTTATTTATTTATTTACATTCCATATTTTATTCCCACTTTCTCCCAGCAGACTTTCTACAGCTCCATATCCCATACCTACTCCCAACTCCCCTGTCTCCACGTGGATGTCCCCACCCTCACCCCACTTGAAGTATAAACTCCCTGGGCCCTCCAGTCTCTTGAGGGTTTGGTGCATCATCTCTGAATGAACCCATACCCAGCAGTCTTCTTCTGTATGTGTGATGGTGGCCTCATATCAACTGGTGAATGGTGTTTGGTTGTCCAGTGTTTGAGAGCTCTTGGGGGGCCAGATTAATTGAGGCTGTTGACTCAATACTACCTAGGAACATTAGAAGCCAAAATTCTAGAAAAATTACTAAGTTATCTGAGAAACATTTTTATCCTGAAAAAGCAACCAAGCTTCATAAAGCAGAAAAAGTATTGCTCTTAAGAATTAATTATTCTCTCTCTCTCTCTCTCTCTCTCTCTCTTTTTTTTTTTTGTGAATGCACCTTGTGTGTGTAACACCTAAACAAGTCAGAAGAGGATATGGGATTCTCTGGAACTGAAGTTACAGAATCACCATGTGGATGTTTGATATAAATTCTGAGTTCTCTGGAAGAGCAGCCATCCTCTTAATACTAACCCATCTCTCCAGACTTTCCTATATATTTAGTTGCTGTTTCCTTAGATTTTTCTATCATAGTCCATATAGAATTTTGTTCTAAAGCTCCATAACTTCATTGCTTTTTATGTGTGTGTACATATATACATACATACATACATATATACATACACACACATATAAAAAATGCTTGTTCATCTCTTCCCATTTCCACCTATTATGAAGATTCTCACACATTAATTAAAACTTTAATTCTTTTATCTTAATGTCCTTTATTAATTGGGTTCCTATACAGACAGAGAGATTGTGCAACAATTAAACGTCAAAGTATGCTTTTGTGTGTGTGTGTGTACGTTTTAATATCCTATATTATTTCAAGGTTATATTGTTAATATGTTCATGATCATGGTTTTATGTCATCTGCTGGTTTATTTCAATGACATCTTGACTGTAAGTAAAAAAAACATATATCTAAAGCCAATATATTAGTCAAAAATAAAATTGAACACCCAACCATATAGCAGAAAAAAACATTTAATTTTATATAGTATAGTCATTAAAAAGGTGGTTATGAAAACAAAAAAATAGAAAATAGATTTTTTTAAAACTAGATTTTTTTGTTTGTTTGTTTTTGTTTTTGTTTTTGAGACAAGGTTTCTCTGTGTAGCCCTAGCTGTCCTGGAATTCACTCTGTAGACCAGGTTAACCTCGAAATCAGAAATCTGCCTGCTTCTGCCTCCCAAGTGCTAGGATTAAAGGCGTGTGCCAACACTGCCCAGCTAGAAATATTTTCATTTAGCATGCTTTTAATTATGTACAATTAAAAAATGGTGTTTTGGGGTTGTGGTAGAGTGTCTAATTATTTTCTTCTATTCTTTTATGTTTTTACATTTGGGTTTGTATGTATTTGTGTATGTATATATGTGTATTTTGAGCTGCATAAGTTTGTGTGTGTGTGTGTGTGTGTGTGTGTGTGTGTGCTGTGTTGTGGATGCAAGATGACAGCCTCTGGTGTCATTCCCCAGAGATTTCATTCCTTTTTTAGTTGAGACTGGTCTCTCGCTAGTTAGAGCTCACCAGTTTGGTGAGACTGTGTGCCTAGCAGGTCCCACAGTCCATCCTGATGCTTTCCCAGCATTACATGTGTAAGCCACCATGCCTCCCATTGGTTTCTGCATGGATTCCTGGGGAACCAAGCATTAGTGCCTGGCCTTCCAAAATAAACGCTGATAAAGTCACTTTTGCATTTCCTCCTCTACGTTTTTCAATGAAGCAAACTGGCTGTTTTTTTTTCTTTTTCTTTTTCTTTTTCTTTTTCTTTTTCTTTTTTTTTTTAAAGCCTTCAACTTAAAAGCAACATCGAAGCATTTAAACAACAATTAGTTGGCATGATTTCATCAATAATTAATTGAGAAAGACAAAACAAAAATCTGTCCAGGTTATTATAATGTACAAGAAGGTAGACAGTGGATGGCATATTTTGTAATTTATGTTTGATGGTTATTTAAAATAATCGTACAAGTGAAATAACATTTATTGGAATCATCACAGTGACATTTTATTCTTGAAGAAACCTCATTAGGATGTGTTGCAAGTGCCATTTTTTTTTTTAAATGAGACAACCTACCCAGTGTCACCTAATTACTATAAGTAAAGGAGATCTTTTCCTCCCTAAGTTGCTTTTTATCGAGTTGTATTATCACAGCAAACAAAAACAAACTAAGGTAAAGCCTCATTGGAATTTAAGCAACACTTACTAAGAAGAAAATAACTTTCATAATTATAAGCCCCTTTAGAGAGAAATTATCTCAATGCTTATTCATCAAGACAGCGTGCTGTATGCCACTTCAATGACAAAAAACAGGGCTGTATAAAAATCATTAAGGAATCTCTTCTAGGCCAAAACATTGTGGATGCTGGATAGTTCACTGTGTCAATAAAAGCATCTGTATCTGAATGGATTTCCCGTTGTTACTGTGCTTTGCAAATCTATGTGGAAGGCTTAGACAGGGACACAAACATGCCTGCTACATTGCTGAAGTCGCTTTCTAAGCTTCTTAAATGGTTTTTACTGAAATTATAACAAGATTCTATGCAGTGCTTGGTTTAAGTATAATTTCCACAAGTGGAATTTCTTTTGTTAGTTTGACCCTAAAATGTTTATCTTGTGAAGTGAACATAGATTTTGGAGAATAAGGGCTTTATAGCTCAGGGTATCTAATCTTTAAATCTCTGCTGTTTCACTGTAAATTCATATTCTATTGCAACAACAAAGTTCTACTGCCACAACCAAAAAGTGGAAACTGTGTGTGTGTGTGTGTGTATGTGATTGTTTCGATACATGTTAGATTAGACTAAAGAACATATGTGACACTAATAGGAAGGGGTTATTCTGAGTTGATACCTTATATAAATTTTCAAAGAGAAATATATTGCTGAATATACGCATACACGTTTACACACACAGAAAGCATCACCAGAAGATGATTACACACATAATTGAGAGTAAGCTCTATCACAATGCATGGAAGATTTCATGTGTAATTATACCATGTGAAAATTCTGACATCTCAAATCTCATTTTCCAGCCTCTATTGAGAAATGAGTTTAAAATAAGTATTTAGCCGATCCCTAGTTTCTTGAAAAATAATAGTAACTTTGTGTCAGAATGCTTTTATTGTTGTTGGCTTAAACATTGTCTTCTCAAAAAAATGTGAAATCAAAGGAAGTATTACATATATCAGAGATAGTGAAATTGGATCTTATTAAAATAGAACTTCACTAGGATTACACGGAAAGACGGTGCTCTTCCTTCATTCCTCTTGGTCCTTATCTATACCCTCCATGCTTTGTCTATAGAATGAGTTTTACAGGACCTTGAATCACTAAATGTGTCCAACAGTGGAAAGAGATTGATAGAAGAACCTGGAAAAGTGAAAATCTGCTATTAATCCTTTAGGTCAAGACGCGACATGATCAAGACATTAGTACGCAGAAGTTGGATCTTAAAAAATATCCTATTTGTGAAATGATCTGTTTAGTAACAAGAAATCTGAGTATCATATAGATTTTGTAATGCACACAAATTTTGCATGGATAAGTATGGTGAATACGTGAACCTAGTTCTAGAATATTTGATTTTAGAAACCAAATTAAGTACCATAATTTGTGCCTACTGTTGGCCTACTTATGGCATCTGAAAAACATATCTTTTTTTAAGAGGTTTGTATAATTGATTGTTTATTGGTGGAATGAGTCTGAAGCCAAACACCCCTATTATAACATATGGTATTCATAATTATATGAACAACAAGGTTAAGATAATTCAATTTTGATGTGCAGTAACTATTAGTTATTATATTTCCTTGAAAATTATTTAGGAATGAATAAACTGAAAAGGATAAATACTACACGGTATGTTTTATAGGAATATATCACTGTTTTATAGCTTTTATTAAATAAATTTTCCTTATAGTTTATATATAGCTTCATACATACATTATTCAACATTCAACATTATACATTTTAATATTATCTGGGCTATGAAGTACATGGTATGAGGAAAACTGTGAGTTTCATTTTAATTTACAGCATTTGAAATAATATCCATTATTGTCCAGGTAAAACACCAAGATAGAATAAGTCAATGCATATTTTATCTCCTTTAAATTAATACTTTATTCATAAATCAAACCTTCAGCTGTTAAAAACTGGATTATTCAAACAAGCATATTGATGAGTTAGCCAATGTAGAAAGAGACCAAAAACATTCTTTAAATGCAATCATTTGAAATATGACTAATTATTATAATCATGACTATACTTATCAAATATTTGATTGAAATAAAATTATATTTTATTTCCTTAACATATGTTATTATTTGGGGAAACCTTCCCATATTCAGTCACCAAGCCCACACATTATTGTGGATGCCAGCAAGTGCAGGCTGACAGGAGCCTGATATAGCTGTCTCTTGAGAGGGTCTGCGAGTGCCTGAGTAATACAGAAGTAGAAGCTCACAGCCATCTATTGGACTGAGTACAGGGTCCCCAGTGAAGGAGCCAGAGAAAGGACCCAAGGAGCTGAAGAGGTTTACAGCCCCTTAGGAGGAACAACAATATGAACTAACTAGTATCCTCAGAGCTCCCAGGGACTAAACCACCAACCAAAGTGTACACATGGTGGGACTCATGGCTCCAGCAGCATATGTATCAGAGGAAGGCCTAGTAGGTCATCAATGGGAGGAGAGGCCCTTGGTTGGTCCTGTGAAGGTTCAATGCCCCAGTGTAGGTGAATACCAGGGCCAGGAAGCAGGAGAGAGTAGGTTTGGTGAGCAGGGGAAGGAGGGAACAGGTGTTTTGGTTTATTTGTTTTGTTTCTTTGAGGGAAAACTGAAAGAGAAGATATCATTTGAAATGTAAATAAAGAAAATATCTAATAAAATAAATAAATAAATTCATGCTTCTATATAACATCATAACCATAGTCATAATGTAGGGAACACATGTCAGATAAAACTACCACAAGGAGTGAAACATAGTATATGTTAAATTCCACGGTTGCATGATTCTTTACATGACAAATTAACAAATAATTTTTCTGTTCTTCCAAACATGTAAACCATAAAAATATATTAATAACTGATACTTATATCTCAATGTTTCGTGCACATGCAACCAAATACATTATGTCTAGCTACTGTTACAACATGGAATCATATTTATTCAGCTTTTAAATTTTAATATGGAATTTTTTCTCTTGAGATCATAAGATTTCTTATCTTCTCTTTACTTTTCTGTGCAGTAATAAACACCATGACCAAAATCAATTTGGAGATAAAAGAATAAATTTTTCATTTTAGATGACAATCTACACAGGAACTCCTCCAGGGTCTTGCAGTAGAAACCCAAGAAGAAAGTGGCTTAGTTGTTGACTTTTAGGCCAATGTTTAGGTATCGTCCTTACACAGCCTGCATGAACTTGCCTACAGATGGGGCAGTCCTTACTAAACCAATTAGGAATCAAGGAAATCTCACAGAGACATGATCACCAGCCAATCTGATAGATGCAATTTTTCAGGGAAGAACTGCATGTATCAATGATTAGCTATCAAAAGTCATTCTCTGTTTTTATTTATTTTATATTTTATACTTTCTCTTTATGTTTAAATACATTTCAGGGTTTTTTTGTTTTGTTGGTTGGTTTTTGGTTTTTTTGTTTTTGTTTTTTTTCAAGACAGGGTTTCTCTGTGTAGCCCTGGCTGTCCTGGAAAAAACTCTGTAGACCAGGCTGACCTGAAATTCAGAGATCTGCCTGCCTCTGCCTCCCAAGTGCTGGGATTAAAGGTGTGGGCCACCACCACCTGGCTATTATGGTAATTTTTATTATTTATTTATTTAATTATTTATTTAATTTAGATGCTGATTGCTCCTCATCATGGCATACAATGTATGTATATATTAATACTCTATCCATATACACATGTATATGCACTTACATACACATATGTATATATGGCTAATTTGTAGGAATTATTAAATCAATGGATTTTCTCATCTCCCCAAATGTAAATAATACAATAAATAGAAAACTGATAGGTTCATTAAATAATCTTGAAAATATTTCTGTTAATATTTTCCCCATCTCATGGGAATTTATGGAGAATAGGATGATACTCACATCTTTGCTCATATTGAATGTTGTTTCTTATTTTCCCTCACCTATACTTACAGATAATGTATAATATTACTATCTTACATTTTTACTTTTGTTATTCAGTAGATGTTATATCCATATTCTCATTTTGAGTTCTATCTTAATTTTTTCCCAAAATATTGTAAATATCTTTTAGTAAATATTTTGTATTATTTACTAATGTGGCATATATTGTATTGGAGGCATTGATCTTTATATTTTACTTTATCCTTATATTTTTCTATTTATATTTTTGTGTATAATTAAAAATGTTCAATATATTTATTTACATCATATTCACATACTTAATTTTATTTAGAAAACAATTAGTAGTTGCCTACTTTCTCCTTCAACCATATTTGGCCCAGGAATAGATGTTGAGTTGTGAGGCTTGACAAAAGCTTTTATTGATTGAGCCATTTTTCAATACACATTTGGAATTATTGACACAAAAATTCTCTAAATTTGTCTGTATTATATTAACTGAAGATTTATTCCTTAGTACATGAAAATGGTTCATGATGCATTTCATATGTATCTATACCTACATACTAATAGGGCTATGAACAATCATTGATACATGCGCTTTTTATTTTACTATTCAATTATTTAACTTACAGGCTTTTTTGCCTACATCTATTTCTGTGCACCAGGTACAATAATGGTCTCTGAGTGGCTTGAGTTCTAAATGGTTTTAGCCCATCATGTAGATGATAAGAATTGTACCCTGTTCCTCAGATCATGTTATTAATTACTTAGCCTAATTTCTAGCCCAACATGTGCTTTTTTATAGCCAATATATCTCCATAGACCAATACTACATCATTATTTTTCTTTTTTTTATAAATATGGAAGTTTTTAAGTATAATTCTTCTGAGGGAACATTCTACCTCGAATTTCTAAGTGGTTATCATTTATAATTTTTTTTTACATAATAAGATTATCCTATATTTTGGAAAGATGTGCTCTGATCATTTCCATGTTTAATCACTGTGATTTATGATTTCTGTGCTGAGTAAAGAGATACCTTTGAGTATCTTGTAACTGAGCACATCCAAAATTAATGTACTATTTGTAGGAATGCTTGCTTAGGTCTTAGGTAATTTACACTTTTATGCTATTGAGTACAGATTCTCTTTTCTTTTGAGAATTGTAATTTTTTATTCATTCTACATTCAATTGATGATGAATGTTTGCCAGTTAATATTACTGGACAATATGTTTTAACCCCTTAGCTATTCATTTGGCTAGTGAATATTAATTTATATTAATATTATTTACTTTCTTTCTGTATTGTTTGTATGTGTATGTGTGTGCAAGAATATACACAAATACATCACTCTAGTTTCTGGGAGTCAGAGCCTTGCTAACAACTTGGAAAAATTAATCCTTTCTTCTACTTTGTCAGAGTTTGAGTTAAGCACTTCCATCTGGTAAGTCATTACACCGATCCTTGATATTCTTAAGACATTCCTGGAAAAATCATCTAATAGCAGTTTCTGAATTGTGATTGTATATTTTCCTTTAAATACAGTAATGAGATGAATTGAAGTAACAAAGAACCAACTTTAAACCTTCACCAACTGCCTAACACAGGTTATGATAGTTATTTATCCAACACTTTTCATACATGTAGTTTTCCTTGCCTGTTTCACTGAAGATATTTTAATATAAAAATCAAATTCATTATCGTCAGTTAAGTATTAAAAGCTACTATACTGTATCTTCAGGAATCACTATGTGCCAATATATCTGTTTGCAGAATAATGTTGAAAGTGTATTACTTTTGTTGATGCTGTGAAGTATTTTGATAAATTAGAAAAGTAATGTCTTAGAATTTTTAAATTTCCTATCTTCTGAAGTGCACTGAATATTTAGAGTTTTTTTTTCTTATTTTATCAGTTTAATAGTATATGTTTTGTTGCTCTGACCCTCGATGACTTAAGGGAGGAAATTATTTATTTGAGTTACAAATCCAGGTAAGAGAGTCCATCTCTGTAGAAATGAGGAAAGTTCAGAGAACAAAAGGGGAAGCCTAGAAGCAGGGACCACAGAGGAATATTGTTGTGAACTGACTTTCTGGCTCAATCTTGTTTAATTAAACCTTTTTACACAGCCCAAGACTACCAACCCTAGGGCTGTGGCTACTCACAGAAGAAAATCCCCCCAAGATGTGCCCGTAGGACCAGTTGATCATTTTCCCTATATTATAGAGGTAGAAAAATAAGATTTTCCAATAACTTCCATTTTTTTCAACCCAGGAGAAAGCCACTACTGAATGTATAACTTAGAAACTGTCTTATAAAACAGAAAGAAACCCACATTGCTTTTTATACATGAGAACAAATTATGTCATTATTCTCCTTGATCATTAATTGAAATTCCACCTGATGGAGTATTATTCAGTTGTTAATAAAAATTATTATTGTGAATTTTCTGGCAAATGGATGGAAATGGAAAAAAATATCCCTAGTGAGGTAACAGACCTAGAAAGATAAAAATGGTAATATTGACTTATATGTAGATATTTGCCATTAAATAAATGATAGCCAACTTACAATCTATAGAGCCAGGGAGGATAAGTATAGAGAATAAAACTAGGGGGATACTTGGAACTCCCTGGGATGGTGAAATAGAAAAAAAAATTATGAACTGGACTGAGGGACAGCTGGGGGAAAAGGGAGAAGATGATCAGGTGCATACTGGAGAGAAAATGGGGTTGAATGAGCAAATTCACAGTGAGATACAAAGAAACAAAGGGTATTTGAGGGGTAGTATGGAAACATAAGGCAGTGGCAATTTTCTAAAATATATGAAGAGGATCTTAAAAATGAGAGAGACTGAGTCCAGACTGGCCCATATATAAGCACCAAAACAGACTTCCAGTACCATGAGTTGGTTGTACTCAATTAGATTGTTTGTCAAAGGTGTTGCATAAAAACCCCCAAACAACAACAAAATCTATTGTCAAGACAGTGAATTTCTCTTCAAAACTGAATGTCAGTCCCTATTGCTACAGACAACATCCACACAACTCATTAAACATGGAGAAGTTGAGCTAGTTCCTAAATGGAGCCTTCAGTCCTATGTTCTAGCATCTTCGGTGAGTGAATGTACTCTGCATGCTATCAAAAGAGAAAAATAAACAGCAACCCAGGCACAAACTGTTGACCCACAATTTGTTCTGCTTCCAATATACTTAGGGGAATAGCCAACCAAAGTGTGAATACACTTAAGGCCCAGTTCATGAAACGGAATCCATACTTGACACTGCTTGGGTGACCAAGACCAAAGACCCATGATAAAACCACAAACTAAAATGAGTCCTAAAGATATTCTCTCATACTCATAGATCAGTGCCTATTCCAGTTATCATCAGAGTAGTTTTCTTCTGCAGCAGACAGGAACAAATACAGACCTAAAGAAGTTGTGCAGAGAGAGAGAGAGAGAAAGAGAGAGAGAGAGAGAGAGAGAGAGAGAGAGAGAGAGAGAGAGAGAGAGAGAGAGAACTCTTGGAACACACAGTTCTACTTGGAATGTTTCTGTAAAATATCTCCTCTCAGAACTCAGGAAACCAGTGGAAAAGGTAGTGGAAAGAGTGTAAAAGCCAGAAGGGAATGGAGAACACCAGAACAAGGTTCTCTGAATCAACTGAGCAAGCCTCCTATGAAATCAATGAGACTGAAGCAGCCAGCACAGGGCTGACACAGGCCTGTATCAAGTACACTCATATGTATTATTAATTCCAACTTAGTATTTTTACAGAATACCTGATTTATGTGAGAGGGGGTTTCTGATGTTTGATCCTGCTCTTTTGGATCTGTTCTTTCTGTTAGGTTATCTGGTCCTGCATCGATATGATTGTCTTATTTTATCATATTTTATTTTATTTTTGTGCTTGTGCTTTTCTCATGTAGAACATAAAAATAGTACATCCAGAGGGGAGGATTGTGGGGAGGAGCCAGGCAGAGTAGAGGAAATGGGAAATGTAATCAAGATATATTATATGAGAAAAGAATCTAATTTAATGAAAGAAAAATTAAAAAAAAATTGAAATTCCAGAATTTTGACTATAGGGTCCATATGTAATTAAAGGAACAAAAGTAAGAATTTAATGTGAAGCATAGCAAAAAGTGTTTCTTGTACATTTTTATCATTTAAAGCATTATAATATGTATATATTAAATTGCTAGATTGAGATTCCATTGTTTTCTATGATATAGTTATGCTTTTATTCTCTCTATAAGAACAAATTTGATTTCCTTCTCTACATTATTAAAAGAAAAATACAATTCAATGAAAAAAACAGATATTTAATATTAGATTGGTGTAATATAATGTTCAAATTATGACAAAATTTTAAAACCACCTCTATTCTGTTCTCCATTTTATTTATTTATTTTTTTAGTTTTAGTTCATTTTGAATAGTGTACTATGTGTTTTGTTCATATTTATCACACACAACTCCTTTAAGATAAACCTCTTCCTTCCCCACATACCCATCCTTTTGCCTTTGTTTAATCCTAAATTATTTGGGTTTTTTCTTGCCCAAATATAATTTCAATGAGTGGCCTTTTGCTGGAGAGTTGTCAACTTAACAGAATTACACTCTGAGCAAATTATCTCTCCTTCTTCTTACAGCTAACAATGGTCAACATGAACATGACTAAGAAACAGCACTAGTCACAATAACCTAAGAGAAAAAGATCTTAGGATAAATCTAATTGTAGAATAATCAAGATTTCAGAGACAACCTGCACTGCAAAATAAGACTCCATCAAACAAAAACTGAAACACCACACACAGACACACATACACCACACACAACACACACACACAAACAGACACACACACACACACACACACACACACACACACACACACCAAACAACAAACCCCCAAAATATGAAAATGCCTGCAACTACCATAGGTAAAATACTAGTACAGGGATTACATTTTAATGAGTGATGACACAGATTGACAAGAACTCAATACTGGCAAAGTCATAAATGTGGATGCTGCATCAGAGTCCAGTAAAAGGAACTATAGCGGCCTGAAAATGATGTGATGTGCTCTGAGCTGGAGGTGTGATTCTGTAGAACCAAGATGGGCATGCATGTGTGAAAGGCACTATTTTGACACCCATTTTTCAATACTAACTGAACAATAAATGAAAACTAATACAGAAATAGCATGTCCTCTAAAAGTAATTAAAATATACTTAAAGGTGTGTCTTTAAAATACCTTTCTAACTGATTGCATTTGTTAACATTTCAATTTAGAAAAGGATCCTCATCAGCTTATTCATAATTATCTTTGAAGTTTAGAATCAAGCTGTTATGAAAACCATTGTAAAATGTTGGTTAAACAGAGACCATAGTAGTAGCAATTAAATGATAAAACCCAGGCACTATTACTGCAGTTTTGCATAAATTTTTCATGGGTTTTAGAGTCTTACACATTGCTGCATTTACCTTCTCTCACAAGAATCATTTGGGGGAGTAAATAAGCTTTCAATGCAGTTTTGAAATGTGCAGTTTAACTGATTTTGAAAATCACTCCCCTTGTACTATTTAACAGAGAAAACAAGTTATAAGTAACTGAGGGTTATTGATTTGGATTATTTTATTTTTATTTCAATCTTCCTTTAATCAGTGAAGATCCAATGAAACTTTTAATGATGGGTTTCAACCTAAGACCTTAGATAAGTCACAGTAATTAGTGAAAGTGATGATAGAATGTCAGAACTGTTCAAATGATGTTATCACAGAATATTTATGAACCTGTTCACATTTTATATATAGTTACAGATTGCTTAACTCTGGGGCAGTGGTCTGCTCAGGCAACCTAGGCCCAGTTGAGTAATAGGCCTAGAACGCTGGAGCCCCAGTGGGAAGTTTCTGCCTGCAAGGGGCAGAAGGACTTCGACTATAACTCCTGGGTCCTTCGCTCCTGTTTCAGTCACAACCTCTCACAGCTGCCCCTGCAGAAGATGTGTGCTCTGTCAAGTAGACAATGCCCCAAGCTCCCTGCATTCTAGCTGGACCCTATCCCCCAGTCATCTGACCACAGCCAATCATAGCCTGTCCCACAGACAGATAGTCACGCCTCACATAATATAAGGGGTGGTTTGCCCCCTCCCCTCTCTCTTGCCTTCTTCCTCTCTCTGCTCTTTGTTCTTTCTCTTGCCTTCTTGCTCTCTTGCTTCTTTTCTTCTTCTCTTTCTCTGTGTTATCTCTTGCCTTCTTCCTTTCTGTCTTGCTTTCTTGCTTTCTTTCTTTCCTTTATCTTTCTCTCCTTTTCTCCTTTCTTTTCTCTCCTTTTTTTCTCTCTACATAACCAACTTATTTTCTCTTTCCTATAATAAAATATCTCACTTATGTATTGTCTCCTTTTAATTAATGCACCATGTAGCTCCAGGCATCAACAGCAGAGAGACTCGGGTATCAGCAGAGACCCCCAAGCCTCAGCAGAGAGACACAGGCCCACACTTAACCATATAGCTACCCTCTGGGAGATGCCTTGGAGATAACTTTGCTGTTCTGGAAATATCATAGAACACAGTTACATAAACACAAATAGGATAGACAACATTAAACTTTGACTGGTACTCCTAAAATACAAAGCTGCATACCAAGTTGCTGTATTGAATACCATGATTGTAACTCAGCTGTAGGTGTTCCTTCATTTAATTTACCTAAATATGGAACACTTATAGTATAAAATCTAAATTAGAGTCAGTAAGGAATGTTGCTTTGTGATAAAGCTCTTGTTGAGCATGCATAAGGCACTATTAATCCCCAGAATATAAAAAAGGAACAATAATTATTATGCAGAGTGTAACCCTGTACAGATACTTTCTATGGTGATGATAGGGCTCCTGTTCTCTTGGTGGGTAAATGAGACAATATCAAGAGTTCTTTACTGTTTATTGGAGTAGCTTTAATTCTGTTCTGTTTGTGTCTGGTCTGGTCTTCTCTATTGTTTTAGGTCTGGCTTGGTTTTAGGACAAATTTGTCTGTGTAATTTAGGCTCAAGCAGAGCTCACAATGTAGTTCATCTTGGTGCTGTATACTAAGACCACCTGCTCTATGTGTCTTGAGTGCTGGTTCTGTACGCATGCATCTTTACATGCCACTCACGACTGTAGATTGTACAAACACAACACACTCAAAACATTAGTTTTCAAAATATTTCCTTTCTTCAATAATAAATTCGCATTAATTTTCTATAGTATTTTAACCCCCTAAACATCCTATTTACTTCAAATTTGGTAATAACATGCAGCTTAAAATAAACACAAAGTCCAGCTGTAAATTACTGTTACTTATATTCCAAATACTTCATTTGACTAATAAGTTTGTATATGTGTGTCATGTGTTGTGTGTCCAAGACAAACTCAGTGCCTTGTCAATGGCAAACACAATCTTTACCACTAACTTCCTGCCCCTGAGCATTCCTGCTTTGAAAGTTTTTCATTTTAAAACTTTTTTATTTTTAAACTTATTTCATTGAATAATTAATCAAAAACTCACGTATTAACTTCAGCCCACATAGGGCCAGGATCTCTAGTGTCACTGACCTCTGACTGGAAAATATTATTTAATAATGAACACAGAGCTGTCATCTACTCTGATAACAATGTCTTTCTTTGGAAGAACCCCAGGAGGGGGTGTGTGGGGTGGTGTGGCCCACCATCACAGATGAAAATAGGAGGGGGTATGGGGGTAGGAACTCTGTGAAGGGAGGGACCAAGAAAGGGAGCAGTATTTGGGATGTAAATACATAAGTAAATACTTTTAAAAAATACGGGGAGAGAGAGAGAGAGAAGAGAGAGAGAGAGAGAGAGAGAGAGAG
>NW_022196911.1:87807649-87828873 GCF_008632895.1 Mastomys coucha
AGAGAGAGAGAGAGAGAAAGAGAGAGACTTGAGATGGTGCAGAGTCCCCAGAGTCAATTCAGGTGATCTTAGCATAGATATATAACAGTGGAGAAATGGAACCTAAGTAACCAGAAAAGGTCACCTCCTGTAGCCAGGCAGGACTCTCAGCAGAGAGATAATGACACCAACCCACTCACAAAAATTTAGACTCAAAATTTGCCATCTACAAGAAATAGAGGGACAACAATAGAGTAGAGACTGAGGGGATGGCCAACCAATAACTAGCCTAACTTGAGATGTATCCCATGGGCAAGCACCAATCTGTGACAGTAGGAATGATACTTTGTTATGCTTCCATACAGGAGCCTAGTATAACTGTTCTCTGAGAGACTCACCCAGCAGATTATTGAAACTGATGCACAGACACACAGACAAACTTTGGATGGAGCACATGGAATCTTATGGAAGAATTGGGAAAGGAGTGAAGGGAGTGAAGGTGATAGAAAGTCCACAGGAAGATCAATAGAGTCAACTAACCTAAACACTTAGGGGGTGTCAGAGATTGAACCTCAAACCAAAGAGAATAAAGGGGCTGGACCAAGACCCTAGCACATATGTAGTAGTTTGCAGCTCAGTCTCCATGTGGATTCCCCAACACCTGGAGAGGGGGTTGTCCCTAAAGCTCTTGTCTGTCTGTGAAAATAGTTACCTAGCAGGGTTGATTTGTCTGGCCTCAATGGGAGAGGATGTACCTAACTTTGCAGAGACTTGATGCACCAGGTTGGGGTAATGACCAGGGAGTGCTCCACCCTCTCTGAGGAGAAAGTTAGGGAGGATGAGTATTTGGAGGAGTATTTGGGGAACAGCAATTGGGATGTAAAAAAAATCATAAATTAAATAAATAAATAATCTTAATATAAATAAATGTCAATGAATGCCAAAAAGTTTTAAGAGGGACTGTCTACGCAGAGGTTATAGTAAAGAGATTGTCTATGGGGTTAGAGTAGAAATATATATCAAACCGGGCAGTGGTGGCATGTGCCTTTAATTCCAGCACTTGGGAGGCAAAGGCAGGCAGATTTCTGAGTTCAAAGTCAGCCTGGTCTACAGAGTGAGTTCCAGAACAGCCAGGGCTACACAGAGAAACCCTGTCTCGAAAATCAAAAAAACAAACAAACAAACAGTATAGATAGATAGATAGATAGATAGATAGATAGATAGATAGATAGATAGATAGACAGACAGACAGACAGATAGTACCCTCATTGGTATAGGGACAAAATCTATGGGTCTGACCTTTGAAAATGTAATACAATCATAATTTTTCATAACCATAAGGTATCTATTTCAGTCTATATGTTTTACTTTGTACTATAATCATCTAAATAATCTGTTAAATATCCTTCAATAAATGCCTTATGGAGAGAAACCTCCAAGAATACATGACATACAGTGTAGCTGAAAGCTGTAAATGGCTGCAGTGAGCTCCTAGCTTCACTATGTAACAAAAAACCATTCTAAGCAAGTTTGGGGTAAGATAGAGTTACTTATCCTGCCACATGAAAGTTTGGGGCACATGAACTATTTTCTAATTTATTGTTGATTGCACACACTGTGTTTTGTAAAAGTGGTAAAAGAAAAGAAAAGGAGAGATAAAAAGAATGAGAAATGGGGGGGGAGGGAGAGAATGGTCTGGTACCCTTGAGACACATGCTTGAGAAAACTCAAACACACATTTTCTCCTTTTGCTGCTTTTGCAAAGTCAGCAAGTATAGCCCAGCCTTAAAATTATTTTGTGAGAGCTTTACATCCTGACAAATGCTGAGTCATAACATCAAAATGATTTTCCCATGTTGACTGCAAGATAAATCAGGTAGACTCTTTGGTAGTGGTATTGATTCAGCATTAATCATTCAATTCCCTGTGCACCACAGCAAGTTTTTAAAAGTATGAGCCTGACAATTGTTCTTACAAAGGGATGAATTGGGGATGAATGCCTTTTTGATGCTAAAATGATACTGGAAAATCTAATGCCTCAAAAATGCAAATGTGACATATGCATTTTGATGCTGCTTGTTTTGTTTCATTACACTGTGATTCTTTCTAGGATGTACAAAGTTCCAGATTTATGCACTCAACTGCATCACACACTTTTGAAAGCTTTCCACTCAGCTAATTATGAAGTCTAATATGTTGTTGGTTTTCATTCTTCTATATTTTTTGTACCAACCACACAAAAGAGTATAAATTTTGAATTGTGTTATAGATCCAACTTATATAAATTTTACAGTGGTTTGGGCAGGAGAGATGGCTCAGTAGTTAAGAACCAGAAATTCTCTTACAGATTACCTGAATTCACTTCATAGCATCCACAGCAGACAACTCAAAACCTGCAGCTGAAGGTAGATGAAACAATCTTTTGACCTTTGTTGTCAGATGCACTCATGTGAACATATCTACATAGAGACACACACATATACATGTAATTAAATATAAACATAATAAACATTAAAATCTGGACATGTCTTTGGCATATTGATCAGACAATGAATAACAGGAAAATAACGGGAACAGAGAGAACAAGCTTAATCATTGCAATTCCTTTCAAAATATTTAATTTTGGCATTGTGTTTGAATGTGTGTGCTTATTCATTGTGGGTATTTATATGTGTTTGCAACTGTGCAAGCGTATCAGAGGCACCAAATCCCACTGGAGGTGATATTTGTGAGTTATTAGAAGACAGTGATGTTTATTGAAATCCCATCCTCTGCAAGAGCAGTGTATGCTCTCAACCACTGAGCCATCTCTCCATGACCAAATACTCAAATTATTACAATACATGTGTGAGAGTCTGTGGGGCGTTATGCATATCATGGGCATATGTCCATGTGCAAAAATGAGGGAACAACCTTAGGTATCAGGTAAGAGATGCTTACTCTATGTTTTAAGAAATGCTCTCTCTCTCTGATCTGGAAGTTGTTGTATAGCCTATTAGGCTGGCTAATAAATCCCCAGATTTGCCTTTCTCTAATGATCCATTACTGGGTTTACAAACACACACCTTCCCTCCAAGAGGGTTTGGTATGTGTGTGTGTGTGTGTGTGTGTGTGTGTGTGTGTGTACCACAATCTGCGTATTGAACTCAGCTCTTGTTTAAAATGCAAACACTTTATCAACTGTACTATCTTTTCAAACTTCTTAAAGATATTAAGAGCTTTGTTTGTACTTAGGTGAAAAGAAGGGGCATAGGACACCTCACAACTAGAACACATCTTCACTTGGTTTCTAGTTCTTCCCATATAATTCATTAATTTTAGCAGGCAGTATGACTAAAGGACACATTGTAGGAGCTAAGGAAGAGCAGTTCCAGTTTTATGCGGCCTACCCCAACTACAAAAATATTTCTAAAGTGTAGCCAAAACAGGTTCCATGGTAATATATGCAAAGTTCTCTGAAGTAATTTTTAAAAGACTAGGCAAAGGGCAAAGATAGGCATCATATAATCATATAATGACATACTTAAATACATCACACACACACACACACACACACACACACACACACACACGCCAGGGGCCAGCCCAACGGGGGGTTTCTTCTTTCTTGTTGGTTCCTCGGAGGGTAAGATTTTTTCTTAAGATTCTGGGGTAAGTCTTTGTCTTACATGAAATGTAGGGTTGCTGTATAATAAAAGGTTTACTTATCTAAGTCTAAGTTACTATGCTATTGTAGCTGACCTGCCTTCTGTGATCCTCTGAGGCCAGAAACTGCAGTGTCTGGCACTTAGCACCTCATCCTAAAACAACAGAAGATTAAGTAAAGGATTGATTGCTAGAGCCTTTCCCCTTTTATCTAGATGCCTCTTGCTTGTAGGGCTAGGGGGAAGTTTGGAGCAGTAAGCTTCTATTGAACAAGGAGAAAATAACACTCACAGAAGGAAAAACTTACATAAGCAAATATGCATAATCTCACATAAATTCATATGCAGATTCGTTCATTCTCATTTTTTTATTTATACATATCCATTCATACCAAATTGATCTCAGTTTGCATACATTCTCACAATTACATACTTACACACACATCCATACTTACGTATGCATATGGAGCAAAAGACCAAGCACCAGTGCAGAAAGAACTCACTCATTCTGGATGAAAAATGGAGCTCCAATCTTTATTACATAGAGAAAGAAAAGGCTTCTACTCTTTAAATGCTAAATGAGTTAAACCCATGTTTGTAAGAAAAACACTTTGCTTCTTTTAACAAGACTAATCCTGTCTTGTCCTTACCATGGGACCTGTTCTGCCCCATGGTAAGGAGAAGCCTGCCTGCTCCTTCTGCTCTCTGCAGCATCTTCTTTTTTCCTCTTTTCCTCTGCATTCTGCACATTACTCTCTTAGTATTTTATGTTACCTATAGTTTCTAAGTTATTCCACTCTGCATTCTCCTTCTAATCTAAAAAGTGTTCTGTCAAAAAACTTCTCAGCTCAGTTCTTCCTCTCTCAACTCAGTTCTTCTTACCTCTGTTCCTCTCACCTCAGTCCCCAAGTTCTGACTCTTTCTTTGTCTTCAGCCCTTATACATCTTTCAGAATACATGATCACATGTTAAAAAGTTCATCAAAAGTTTACATAGAAAATCAAATCATAAGTTGAAATAGAAGTTTACAACAGAGAATGTTTCCATGCATATCCATTAGGAGTAATTATGTAGTTAAACCTGTCTCAGTGCCACTGATTCACCAACAGTTTAAAATGATAGCTAAGTTATAAGTGAAGTTTTGTACGGTTAAACCCAGTCAATATTTTATCTTCTGTTTTAGCACCTATAATTGTTAGTCCACTTTTCATGGCCTTTGGTTAATTGTTTTACAGTCTCTTGGAATGTGGTCTGAGTAGGAAGCAGTCTGGTTACTGTCTAAGAGCAATTAACTGTTGACACTTGGTAGACTGACAGAGTTCTCATCAAAGTTTTGCCTATCAGAAAAGGACCTAATAGCAGTCCCATCATAAATGAGCTTATTAATCACTGATATAATTTTAGGAATTATTATAGGATCATCATAAAGTCTTAAGTCATCTATTTATCTATGTAGCATCACTATAAGACAGTACATCTTCGTGGATCTGCAGAGATCTGCTCCAAAGGGGTGTGCTATGACTTAGTGATTATTATATATGTATAATAATAGCAGGAAAAGCATATTAATAGCAGGAATATTTCCTAAAATTAATCCCTTACAGACTTGTTTAATAAGGGCACACCTTTCGCAGATTATATAATAATTCGAAGCAGGCCATTTCAGGATGATCACCTGCTAGTTATTGGCTTGTCCCATTATGGCTTCTACACAAACACACACACACACAAATCCACACACACACACTTCTGAAGTGGTATTGTATCCTGTCAGAACGTTTTTGGTTTCTCCCATGATGTTTGTGACACTATTGCCACAAGTAGACATGTTTTCGCATGGCAGTTATTGTTGATGCTTGAAGGGTTCACAGCTACATAAGACAGGTGATTCTTTTAGTTCTCTGGCTGTATTCATAGCATTTCCCAGAACAAAATCTAGCTAATCAAGATGAGACTCCTAGGGCAGGACAGAACCAGCTTGGTTTTCCCATGTTATATGCCTCAAGTATATTATATCATCAGCAATGGTTGAAACCCATAACATGTATTATTATTTACAACCATGAGTTGTGTAGATATAGGCCACAGCCTCTTAGAGAGAACCTACTGTATTCCTACTAGTATTACTCTGCTAAGTGGACATAGTATTAAAATGTCTCCTAATGACCATCCATAGATTAGAATATCAGTCTACCCTCATCAGAGAAGCTTCTTTCTATATTATGGTAATTAACACAAAGAGTTATTACCTTTCAAGACATACAGCTCATGCCACAAATAAATTAGATGTCCTCTAATGGGACATCTATATCATATGGCCTTTTTCTAAGACACTGAAACCATAGTGGAAGAGGGAGCAGAAAGACTATAAAAGCCATAAGTTCTGTATATCTACAAAGAAACAAACAAACAAAAAAATACAATGCAATGTTTTTTGTACACAGCGAGTTAATTGCACATATGAATTCATAGCAGTTGAGATAGTCTTTGCAAAACAGATACAGGTTCAGGCTGCAAAAATGTCCAGCATATAAGAAAGAAGAAGCTAGAGGTTGTTGATAACTACTTGGAAGAAAGAAAATCAGTAAAAATTTGGTATGGCTCTTTGTGGGGCAAGTGGAACCGTGTCACCAGACAAAATCTGAGAAGGATGGACAGATTCAGAAAACCCAGTATTCTCATACCTGAGACTGGTAGACATTTTATCTGCTCCTAACCTGTTTCCTGTCCTGGACCGTGACACCTCAAATGGAGATCATGATCACTCGTCAAGTATCACAGAGTTCTCCATGCCAATGAGGTATCCAGATGGGGAGGCTAAAGGGTTTAGCCAATAAGCTTCCTATCCTAGACATTCCTTCCTGCCTAAGGTCTTTAATCTCTTGTCCGCCCTGAGTTAGTTGTCTGCACCCAGTTTCCATGTTGAACAATGACTAAGCCTGTTTGGACAAGCAAAGACTGTCTCTGTCATCAAGAACCTCTGTGTGGGAAGCCTTCATCGTACAGATCCAGGCCACCTAAGTCTCCCACAGAGGCCCCTCTGCCCACTGGACAAGGACTGTTACCCCTATGATAAGGCTGCATTCTGCCACCCCATGCATCCTGAGGCTGAGGTGATAGCCTAAAACCCTGCATTTCATCTGCCAAAGTGCCTTCACATAACCCAGCTGCTAGATGGAATATGGAACCACAACTTTTGATGTGTTGACTGACCTTCAATGAAGGCTATGTAGCCAACAATTTAGGACAGAACAAACTGAAGCTGAATTTTTAAAAGAGGAATCAAAGTTGGTAAGAAAGGAAAGGGAAGATATATTTGAAAATATTTAGATGTGAGTGTGAATATGATTAAAATTTATTTGCATGAAATTTCTAAAGAACTAATGTAAACTTTATATACACATGCATGTACACAGGTACAACCTCAAGGCAATTAATAAAGTACTCAAAATAAGTAGATGTAAATCTGACCAAATTTGTAAAGTATCATTTGGGAAATTTATAACTGAAATTTAAAATGTAAGAAAAAAATTAGAACCCAGAATCAAAATATTGTAGATAAAGTGTTGTAAACTATCTGACACATAGATATTTGGAATACCAAAAGCAAAGGAAACTGAAAATGAGCTTATAGAAAATACAGAGAGAAAATATTTAGTGACTAACTATAACTACTTATAAGCTTTTATGTTTCATTCATTTTTGGCATGTACTACTTTTAATGGACACACATGTTGTGTTAGCAATAATTGCATAAATAATTCTGTAGGCCTACTTAACATGTTTCCTTGTGAGTATATTTCCATTTATGTGGAAAATCACATATAAAAATTATAAACCTGCAGTGTACCTAAGATTAAAGTAGAAGAGTATACCTACTTCTGATGATATATTTCAAAAAAACTGGGTACAGAGGGGACTTTTTCAATCTGTTTAAATAGTATCTGTAAATCCCTACAAAACACATCTTGGAGAGTAGTGAAAGACTTTTTCCCTTATGAATTGAGTCAAGTGAAAGAAACCTTTTCTCTGATTCATCCTTAGTTTTGTACTAAAAGATTCCTAAAAGTAAAATAGTGGCAACTCATATCTTACTGGTCATCAACAGCTGTTTATTTGTACTTTTCAGGAGGGAAATACTGCCTGGCTATAGAAATCTACCCAGATCCCCAGGGCTAGTGAGATCCTATTTTGACATTTTGATTAAGTGGCATAATTCCTATCTGCGTTTGAAATAATCTACCCTTACACATGCAAAGTAATGCAGATCCCAATACTCAGTAATGAAAGTTTTTCTTTTCAACAGTCAAGAACCATAATACAAAAACAGTAATTGGCCAAAATGTAGAGAAAAATTGGTACTTGGGCATGATGGCTACATCTATAAGACAACTCTTGCACCTTAGCTTCAGAGCGCATCACCGCAAATGGGACAGAAAGACTGTAAGAGCTATATGATCAGGAGATCTGTTGTGAAACTGTAACTCCTAGAAATGATGGAGGCCTCATTTATAATACTTCAATGATATGGCTGCACAAACAGGACCTTGGTAACATTAACATGGAATGTTGCAAAGTCATAAGACCCAACTCCTAGAGAAAAAACTAAAGGATACTAAGGGATTTTGAGAGTGGGAGACCTAGTCATCTACAATGGAGCAGCAGCTCACAATCTATCATCCAATATCAAGTGCTCAACCCTAAAATCATATACACATAATGTTTAGTAGACTTGGTAGGTTTATTCTATATCTATATCTAAATATAACTCTACATCTATATCCTCCCCCGTGCATGTGTGTGTGTAAGTGTGTGTGTGTGTGTGTGTATGTGTGTGTGTGTGTGTGTGTGTGTGTGTGTGTGTGTGTGTGTGTATTATAATAGGGGAGAAGAAATCCTTGATTGGGAGTGAAAAACTGAAGCAGTTGAAAGAAGGAAAGGGAATGGAGGAAAATGATATAATTAAAAATGTTATTTTATAAAAGCTTTATATTGCTTCTGGGAAAATTATAATCTAGGTGCCTCTTTATTCCATATAATGAACACTGAAAAACATTTTTTTTATGAGATGTTAGAGGGAAAATTTATGCTTTGTAAAATCCTTTTTTCTCATTCATTCATTCATTCATTCATTCATTCATTTTACATCCTGACCACTGCCTCCCTCCCCAATCCCCCTTATAAAGTTCCCCCCTACATCCCCCTTCTCCTTCTTATCTCAGAGGGTGGGGTAGTGCCTGAATATCAACCTACCCTGGCACATCATGTCTCTGAAGGGTTAGGCACAGCCTCTCCCAGTAAGGCCAGACAAAGCATCTGAGTTAGGGTAATAGATTTTATAGACAGACAACTGCTTTAGGGACAGCCCCTGCTCCAGTTGTTGAGAGACCCACATGAAGACCGAGCTGCACATCTGTTACATATCTGCCAGGGGTCTTGTTATAGCCTATACATGCTCTTTGGTTAGTGACTCAGTCTCTGAGAGCTCTGTGGGTCCAGGTTAGTTAACCCTTTTGGTTTTCCTGTGGAGTTCCTTCCCCTTTTGGGCCCTCAATCCTTCCCTCTACTTTTTCATAAAAATCCCTGAAATCCATCCATTGTCTTTGGGTCTCTGAATTTGTTTCAGTAAGCTTCTGGATGAAGCCTCTCAGAGAATAATTCTACCAGGCTCCTGTCTACAATCGTAACAGAGTATCATTAATAATATCAGGGTTTGGTGCTTGCCCATAGGATGAGTCTCAAGTTCGATCCATTATTGGTTGGCTATTACTTCAATCTCTGATCTATCTTTAAGCCTGAATTTCTTGTAGACAGGACAAATTTTGGGTTAAAAGTAGGTTAATGTCCTTATCCCCCACTTGGAGACATTTCTGGCTCCAGGAAATGGCCTCATCAGGTTCCACATTCCCACTCTAGGAGTCTCACCTATGGTCACTCACATTGACTCCTGCGATCCTCCCCAATCTCAGGTCTCTAGCTTATCCTAGAGATACTCCCAACCCCATGAGATATTTTCATGAGATATTGGATGAATATTTTCTATTTTTAAAAAAATATTGCAATCCCCAAGTTTTTGGAAATAATGACTGAGTAACAATGGATTTTACATATCAGAAATAATAATAAACTTTGTACCTCCTACAAAGATATACAGTAAATGCAATAAAGAAAGGATGAAATATACCATGGAAAGAAAGAAGATAAAGGGTTTAACTGAAGACTGAACAGCAGTCTATTAAGAAATTAACCAAAGATAACTAAATTATACATTCATATTTATATAACCATATGACAACAAAATACACATATCATTCATTTTATTTGATTAAAATTTGAGCTTAATAATTCACCAAATATGCCAAATATGTAATACATCAAATGGCATCCTGGAAAATATGTCTATGGAAAAATAGTAGCATTTTTTATCCTTATGGAAATTAAGATCTTTATGGGAATGAGCAGAGGAAAGGTGCATTAAAATATAAAGAAATAATCACAGAATATATGTATCACAAAAAAATAAGTATGAAAAGATGTTACACTGTAACATGGGGACCCCAAAGTTGAATAAATTGTATATAAATGTGTTAAATCTTTAGGCATTCCATTGGAGAAAATATACTTTCACTTTTTGGAAACAATCAGTTCTAAATAGCATGATGGTTCAGGGTGAGACTTTAACACCACTTCCCTTTTTAAAGACTGGTATTTTTTTCTGGCTTTTACTAGTGCAGGCCTTGCATGTGCTGCCACAGTTCCTGTGAGTTCACATGTGCAGCAGTCCTGTGATCCCTGAAACACCCTGTTCCACTGGAGTCATCCACCACTTCTTAACAATCCACCACTTCCTAACAATCTCTGCCTCCTCTTCTGAACAGATTCTGAATCTTGAGGGGAGGGCTTTAAATTCATACTTTGCTTGTTTGTTTGGTTTATTTTGTTTTCTAATTGTGTGTGTGTGTGAGAGAGAGAGAGAGAGGGAGAGAGAGAGAGGTGGGAGGGAGGGAGGGAGAGAGAGAGGTGGGAGGGAGGGAGGGAGAGAGAGAGAGAGAGAGAGAGAGAGAGAGAGAGAGAGAGAGAGAGAGAGAGAGAGAGAGAGAGAAGCTGCCATCACTAGTGATGTATTTCTGCTAACAAGGTCATACCTATTCCAACAAAACACACATCCAAAATCCTCTCAATTATTGCCAATTCCTGAGGTAAAGCCTTCAAACATATGAATCTTTGGGGGACAATCTCATTCAAATCACCACATCAGCCAAAGTCATGGCTGAGCAAGACAGAACAATATGGGGCATTTCACTATTGACTTCTAGTTTTCACTGGAGTGTACATAGAAATTAAATCACAGTAGGGTGTGAAATAAGTGATGCTTAAGTTCCCCTACACAAGGACATGAATACTGCCTTTTCATTCAGTTCCCTTACACAAAAGGAAAAAAGATGCTTTTCTGCAGGAAAACAGTGGTTTACTTCCTAAGACACAAAAACGCACAAGGCAAACATATAACTTTCAATGGGTCTTTTGTTTATTTTACAACATTCAAAATTCAGTTCTTCATCAAGCTGCACTCAGATCCACAGCATGTCTCTCAGAAATATCCCAAGACTGTGCTTGAATGTCTGTCCACTGGCACAGCAGCAGTAGTCCTGGGATCTTTGAAGCTGCTACCCTGTGTTTTCTGCAGAAGTCCAGTGAGACCAATTGAGGATTCATCTTTTTTGAATGGCTCTAGACACACATCTGAAGTACCACATCATTTATATGACTATACCACAGAAAAACAGAGTTCTTTTGGGGAAAAGAGACATTTGGGGAGAGCAAAACAAACATATTTTGATATCTGTCTGGTATAATAGAGTATAAACATGTGCTTTTTCTTTTAGCTTTCTAAATCTAAGCAATATTTCATTACCACACAATTCAAGTTTAAATCTTTTGTGTATTGTATAGGACACTGGAATATATAGCAGAAAGTGACTAAAATAGGCTAAGATTACTAATGACTCTTCTAGAGTGTGGAAATATGGAAACTAATTATTTATCCTTCCTTTCCAAAGTTCTAAGCTGTGAAGAATTTCAGATACAAAGTTATACTACCTTTTCAAATAAACAAAATCTCTGTCAACACATTTAAATCCATCTACTACTTTCTTCTAGAACAAATGTTGAGTAGAAATATTGACAGTCAATGTAATGGGTGTTAGTTATAAAGTGCTTTCTGCATACAGACTCTGAAACACGCATTTGTATCTCCGTTTCCTGACAAACCTACTTTGACACTTTACACATTTCTCATTTCTTATTGCTGTGCTTACCTGCTGTCTATCTTGGGCCCTCAGAGTCTAGCCCTTCTCATCCAAGGGGCAAGCAACCTCGAGGCTGAATAAGCGTGCCGAGTCTTGCCTTCTGTTTTCTAAATTTCGAAGTGATATTTGCTCTCACAGATCTTGGGTAACCCATATATACATTAAGAAATTGGAGGGGGCTATTATCTTTCACTTACCAGAAACTTCCAGATAATGCTGTGGTAGACACAGGGGATGAAGGAGTTGCTAGCCTGTAAAATGCAATGGCGTTCACATTGATGCTTTATCCACCTTCTTGCTTTTGTTCTTTCTGAAAGCTATATTGTCCCCTGCAGATCCTCTGTGGTCATTTAAAAACATGGATGCCATATTAAATGTTAAATGAAAGCAACATTTATTCATACTACCATGACATGTATGATCAAATCTCCAATTCTTTATATGTCGTGTAAAGGCATTACTAAATCATCCACCCAATATCTATGCAGGTGGATGTCTAACAACTCCTCTTTCATAGTCATCTTGAAATGTGATACTTTTTACCTCTTTATTCATTACTAAACATCATATAGTTCTTGTTTATAACTTTTCTTCTTATTGTTTTGATGACTCCCATTGACTTCTTAGAATTTCAGTCTCATGCTAATTACCCTAGGGAGGTTTGATTCCAACCTGTGATTTTAGTAAATTCAAGGGTTCTTACATATCTTTATTGTTAATTACATTTCATTGAAAAAATAATAATTAAAAAATCGACTTGGAATCCATATCTACTTTCCTGCTTAGGTTTTTCCACTCCCATTTAATGAAATCAACTCAGCAGAAACATGACTACACCCTCTTCCCTTGACCTTCACTATCACTTTCTGGCTGTTTATGTGCCTCTGTCTCTATTTGTCTCTCCATTTCATTTTCTTTCTCTCTCACATGCAAATATACTATTTATGTTTTATTTTAATGGATTAAGTTGGAATGCAGAGACAATTTGAGTTTGCATTTTTGTTTCAAAATTTTTTTGTAGAAATCTGTCAATCACTGATCTAAGAACAACTGCTTATAACATTCCAATTTGTTTTTAATTTCTCTTGTTAGTTTGGGGTAGTATTACAATATAGCTCAGGTTGTCCTCAAACTGAACTCACAATTCAGCCACAACCTGAAAAGTTTGGTATCACAGGCATGGGCCACCTCACTTGGCTGGGAATTGTTTGATTGCTCTCTATATTGTCTATCACATCGAATGTCCTGGGTGTTCTTAAACATAGTACATATCTTGCCTTCAATAAACAACAATACCATTTTCACAGTCATAATAAGCAGATAAAATAAATGAGTTGACAGTGTAACCTGCATCTTCTATAATCCTATGTAAGGAAATTTTTAGCTATAATTTAAATTTAGTCTACATTTTTCCAAAATATTTTTAGTCATAATATAAATAATGTCTATAAATAAATATGTAATAGATTGTCTGACTTTACCACTCATACTAAATATAGAGAATTCTCAGCTCCAACACATTAAATGATATTATCTTAGAGAAACCTAATATTATTCTAATCATATCACATTAACAACATCTTTGTGTAATATGTAGACCACATAGAAACCTTAAATCCATCCATGATGGAATTGTACAGGGATTATTAAAAGCACTGGACCTATTATGAACTATGTGGGGAAAATCAGACTTATTACAAATATATTGTATGTCTTTCCCTGGGAATCCATAATTATCTATTTACCCCCAAAAATGCACCACTGAAAACCCAAGGAAATGATCACACCAAAGTACAATTCTGAGAACCAACGGAGTTATCAGTGTTTTTTACATTCTTGTGGGATGATTCTTGAAGGAGCACAGATGACTCAAAATTGTATCACCAAGAAAGTACAAAATCTCTGTCCTTGGGAGTTCCCTGAAGGACTTGCAGACAGCTCAAAGGGTCAGAAAGTCTCTTCCAACATTTTTCTTACTGCTTCTATGATATTGAGTAAAGTCTTTTAAAATTCACACTCTGGGGACTTGTGATATTTCCTTTACTTCCTGAGTCTCATGGATTTCCTTTGTCTTTGGTTCTTTCAGAAGACCCACAGAATATGAAGATGTTAGTATACAGGAGGAGCCACAAAGGCAATGGCTACACCATGCAATAAAGTAAGCCAGCTGTGCAAAGACTATATCTATTATAGTGTATGGTCCCTGAGCCTGGCCCGCAGTACATAGTGGTTGTTGTCTCTCAGAAATGTTCACTTCTCCTGACCCTAACAAAGAACTAAATTTGTGGGAAACTAGATAAGCTCAGGTAATTTATCAGTTGACAACTACTCACATAGATGGATATGTTAGAATAGCAAATATAGAATCAAATTTCCAAAAAATAATGTTCAGGATTAAATAAATTTAATTATTCATATTTATTTTGTACTAAAATAAAATTTGAAAATATTGCTATTCAAATTCTGGGAATTAATCTGTTTTTGTAATGTTCAATATGCACAAATAGAATGAGTCAATATAAATTATTTTTAATATACTTACTCTATAGCATCATTAGTTAAAATATCATTCACTTATAGATTGATTTGTTCATACGAAAATTGTAAATATTTCTGAACACACACACATATATAACACACACATACATTTTAAAAATGCATAGCAAAGTCATTGTCTCCACATAATTTTATAGAAAATACATAAAACAATATTTTAAGTAAGATATTTAATATGCTAGCATTAAGCAATCATATCTTGTGGAGTATTCAAAAGTTATTGAAGAAGATCAAATTGAAAACCATTCATAATCAAGCATATTCAACTTAATCCAGATTATAGTAATTATTTGTCAAAGGTAGAGAGATCTGAAGTAGACACCCAAAGGTTTGTCTTTAGTCAATGCCAAATAATAAAAATTATAATAATGATGGCAATAAAATATTGCCATTTATTAAACCAAACATAGTAAGCAAATTTTAAAAATTCAGAACACTGCCAAATAGAAAAAAAAATTACCTTAGCCCAAATTTTAATGTGAAAAGATATCTATTTTGAACACTTCATACATTTAGAAGTTTCTCATTGAGATTTATGGAAGCTAGAGAATTATCCTTTGAAAATGAAGTCTGTTTTAAACATGCTTAAGGATTACATTTCAGAAAGGGAAAGCCTCATTTTAGTATTTCCTTATCTTTTCAGATTTCTGCTGGTATTCAGAGTCATGCCAGTCACTAACATGCCTGGTATGCAAATGTATTACTGACAATTTCAAGTGGGGAAATATCTTACTGAATGTCTTGAAATCTCCATTATGATTTAAGTAAACAAGCATTAGAGGCCCGTTCTATGCTTCTCGTAGGTGCTCTGGGAATATTCCACTTAGTTGATTTCCCTGTTCTTAAAGAACTTAAGGTTTGGAGTAGAGTGAATGTTAACCATTGTTTATAGATCCTAAAGAGGAAGACATATATGTCTTCATTTTATACAATGTATACATTGTTATGATATTTAGTAGAAACATTATGGATATATTTAGACAACAATATGAAAGACAGTTTTCTAGGGAAGACCATATTGAAATATATTTGAAATATCAGCAGGCTGTATGTATAGTCTTTTGGTAGAAAATCCAGCACATGAAACATCACAAGACAAGAAACCAATAGACAAGAAATAAGTTTTAGATTGGTGAAAGTAAACTTGGCAACAGGGGGTGGTGGGGCTCTAGGACAATAATGTCAACACGGGGGCCCTGTGTTAGCACAATGTCAGCATTCATGTTCTAGAAATAATCATGGGATTAAAGGGCATTTAATGTCAAGAGATGTA
The DNA here is from genome assembly GCF_008632895.1 of Mastomys coucha. Lineage (NCBI taxonomy): Eukaryota > Metazoa > Chordata > Mammalia > Rodentia > Muridae > Mastomys > Mastomys coucha. The sequence continues at coordinate 87,823,411 of NW_022196911.1, forward strand.
AGAGCTGGGGGATAGGAAAGAGAGAGATGTGATGGTATCTTCTTGACATGATATGACTGAAGTACAAATCAACTCACACCACTGTTTTTGCTTACAGTATATGTGCACAAGATCAAACCAGTCAAAATCCCAGTATGGATAAATGAAGGGCTACCAAAGCCCCATCTCATAGAATGGAGGAACTAAAAACAATCCATGGCTCAGAAAGGAAGGAGAGTCACTTTTTCTTGGTTATGTGGGTACTTGTAAATTGTTCATGTGCCACTGGATGGTCCTACACCCGTTTTTCACATTATCAATACTCACTGAATCCAGGAGCCTATTTCTAATGATGATGATGGTGGTGATGATGAGGAGGAGGAGGAAGAGGAGGAGGAGGAGGAGGACAATGATGATGAGGATGAGATGGTTTAGTGACAATGATAAAATGATTGATGTTGCAGCTACTGATAATGACTGAGGAGATCACAATGATAAAAGATGATAAAAGTTGAGAGAAAGATGGCTTGGTGGGTTCTGATGTGAGTTGGTAGGAGGTAAAAGGTGTGATCATGATTACATATGCATATATGAAATTTTCAAAAATTAATAAAATTGTACTTTAAAAGATGATTGTCTCATGAGTGAATGAGTCTCTCTGACTGAAAAGTTCAATGCAATAATGTTAACAAACTATGGGCAGTGACTGTTATCACCATTTCTCTCCCCCTACCTTTCCCATCAAAAGCACATAGGCTTCAGCGTACTCTAAAATGATATTAAACGCAGCAAAGATACTGTTACAATCCTAAGGGGTCTTACAGCTTACTGCAGAAGATATAGTAAACAGGACAAGCAGCAGAGAAAATGAGGAAACTAGACAAGATCAAAAATGTGGGGTTGGTATTGCCATTGACTATGAACACTACAGGTGTTTCCAATGGACTATCTCCTGAGACATTTTCCACCCTGATAGCATGGCATGCACAAATTTATTAGAATCTCCTCACTCATCAGAAAAACTCGATTGCAACTTACATACGTTTAAGAGAGGTTAAATGTTATGTTGCTGTTGGATGACTGGAAGTAAACGACATTATCATTGTGGACATATCACTTGCAACTTTGACTTCATTGCCAGTGTGATCACAATACTGGAAAAGCAACATCAGATTACCAACACAATAGAACATATACCCATTGTCCTAAGGTCTAGTGTACACAGCTTCAGATAAAAAGAAAGGTAGAGATTGTGAAAATGAATTGCTTTCACTGGTCAGCTTTATAAACACGTCTGCACATCTTTTTAGGATGTGAGGCCTTTGTAAATAGAAAGGAAAATGTGGTCTGGAGAATTCATAATTCCCCTGTTTCAGGTGGTGTAATGCAGTGGAAGAGATCTTACAGGGAATCTTAGAAGGAGGTTGCCAAGAAACTATGGAATTCCAGTGAGAGTATCTAAGCCTCCTGGCGACTTAGACTTCATTCTTTGCTGAGAAACATTGCTCTGAGTCTAAATTTGGAACAGGTAAATAAAACAGAAACTGAGAACCAAATAGCTTCCCTTGCCTCTTGCCTATAAAAACTCTGAGTGGAAGGTGGTGATTAAAGGGCCAATGCCACCATAAATGTTTAACGTGAAAATAGAGGCAGAATTTCAATGTACATTTCCAAGAATTTGAGGACTGATTAATAGATGACAAGTGGAAGCATGATGAAAAATATAAGACTTCAGAATAGTAGATTACACTGCTGCTTTGAGAATTTTCTCTCCTCGTGAAGTTTTCTTCTTACCTTTCCCTTGCACAGTACTGTACACTGGCCTATGCCTTGACTTGGAGGATTGATCAACAGAAAAGCAGTAGATGCAATGAGAACAAACACTGATAGGTATTTGAGGTAGTAGGAAGTACATAAAAGAGTATACTTGCCAAGCTGGATGCTCTATATCCTAGCAGTAAAAAAATCTGTGAGACTGCACTTGAGAGCTAGAGGAAAATGGATTTGAGTATAAGATCATTCTTGGGGGTTTCACACATTTAAAGGCACCTTTGGCTATATGAGAACTTGTCTCAAAATAATAGTGCGGAAATGAAATATAAAGCTGCTTTGTTAGAAAAATCTGATCAAGTTTTAGCTGTTTAATACATTTCACATCTAATATCTAATAATAAGATTAGTTAATTACATTTATTGAGACTCCTCTAGCAGAAATGCTGTATTAAGCTGAGCTACCTTGCAGTATTTCCCAGCATCATGCTTGAATTCAGTTTATGTCATCTAGATGAAGATGATTGTCATATGGCAAAGCTAATGAGGGTAATATAAGTCGGTGTGCATATAAGGTTGGATCTTGGCTTGCTTCTAGAAACTTGGATTTAAAGAGGTTTCCCCATGATCTGAAGAAGTGAGAATGGTGTTGTACTCTGCCTTACTTGTAAAATATGTTTGGTACTGATCATGAGCTTCCCATCTGGAACTGTGGAATTTTAGTACATCTTACATAAAAGGTGCATAGATAAAGTGCCCACAAGTGAAAATGTTGGACATTAGGTTTCAGATGAGCTTCTTTGTAGAGAGCATTGTACATACATCCTCACAGCTTGATGCTGGAGACACAAAGAAGATACTGTGTGTGGATGCGCCGCTGGAAGCTTGGAACTGTTTATACTGAACTTGAATTCCTCACATTCAGTCTTTGCCAGGAGCTTTGCTGCTTATCCCTTTCTATAGAGAATCTCACGCTGAGTCTGTGAGTCTTCCCATAATGTAACTGAACACACTGTAGGTTTGGTTTTCCAACTAAAAATTTCAAAAGATTTGTGAGTTAAAAATATACATGAACATTAAGGTAACTTTGTTACAAGTAAAATTTTATTTGGAAATTTTTTTCAGTTCAGCTCTGAGGATTAAAGTTTGTTCTTTCATTAAGTATTTTCAACATTTGTACCGTAAATTTTTATTTTTACAAGGGTATTTGTGGCACATAAAATTGAGCATGTTTAAGGTTGCATATGGGTTGTCTTGACTTAACTATATGTAAAAATTCAACATGTCCAATAACTTGAAATATTTTGTTTTCACAAATGAAATCCTCATTCTTATGGTTTAATTTACAAATTCAATATCAAAGGACTAGAGATTTCAATTGATCCTCATCTTCCATCTCTCTTTTTTTATTGGTTATTTTATTTATTTGCATTTATTTATTTATATTTATGTTATCCCCTTCCCAGTTGCCCCTCACAATCCCCCATTCCTCCCTGCCCCCCCTTACCTCTATCAAGGTGACCCCCCACCTGCCCACCCATTCCTGCCTCAGCAGCCTACCTTGTATCTCTTAATACCTTTACTTTTTGATGGAGAGTTGTAGTTGGTGAATTTGTTTACATATTAATGCATATAAAATTGAACCTCTATAAGATAGGATTCTTGATTTTAATCAGGGACAATGTGCACATCTTCTCATGTATTTATAGAATAATGAGCTTATGGGAAACCAGCTATAAATAAGCTTCAAAACTAAACATAAAATAGAGTGAGTATAGAAACTGACATGCATAATTCATTGGTAAGAAAGTATTATGAAAGTTCCATGAGCTAGAGAGCAGTTATATGAAATTTTAATGAAAGCTTCCCCATCCTAAATTTCATCTATGCTCTTGAGTAAGAAAAGGGACCAGTGTTCCTGAAGGTGGTTCCGGACAGCCACATCACAATTTCTGGAGGACAAAGGCTCGTCAAAGTTTTAAGAAATATTAGACAGAGTTTCCATTGCCTTATAGTAACAGCTATTGTCTTTTTAATATATGAGCTGTTTAAAAGAGTTAATCTGGTATTTCTCAAAGATGATAATACACGGACTCAAATTATCATTAATGTCAATATATTGTGAAGTATCCAATGATGCTGGACTTTATGGATGATACAGATAATGTTTGTTTAACACTATTTAGAATAGTTGTTTTTAGACAGTGCCTAGAAGCCGGTGGTGGTGGCACACACCTTTAATCCCAGGACTTGGGAGGCAGAGACAGGCTGATTTCTGAGTTTGAGGCCAGCCTGGTCTACAGAGTAAGTTCCAGGACAGCCAGGGCTACACAGAGAGACCCTGTCTCAAAAACACAAACAAACAAAAACAAAAACAAAAAAAAAGTACCTATAAATCTGGAACATATTATAGAAAACATAGGTAAACATTGTTAATAGTCCATTAGCATGAAAGGTTTATTTGAGAAAATAAGTTCTTTCATATCCACAAGAGAGAAAAGGAATTTTTGAGCTTTTAAAATTGTACAATTAACATAAAAATCTATCAGGCAAAATGATCACAAAGTGGAATGTTTCAACCATCTAACTCACTCTCCAAATAAACTGTAATGCTACATATGTAGAAGGAATAAACAAACTATTTCATGTACTATGTTTTATTAAGTGTTTGCTGAAGACAGCATTGATTAGTTAAGTGTGTGCAATCAAACTATGGAACTTCCTTTTTTTATTTTCCTATAGAGGGCTATAAAAAAGAAGGTAATTGTTTTAAATTACAGAAGGGGGTTGTATATCATTTTCTTTGCTCTGTACATGTGATGAATGCAGATAGATCATCACAGGTTTGCCATTTGCTCATGATTCAATGAAACTATAATAACCATGTTGTTACCCTTCTGCACTGAGTCTAAAATGCCACATTTATTCAATTTGAACCAATATGAGATAATTGTGTTCCCAAAAGTTCTTGACATTTTGGTCTGTCCGTGTTGGCTGTGCTTAAAATTAACCTAGAACTTATTTGCTGTAAGTATGTCAAAACAGAGTGTGTACTTTTATGGAATATACTTAGTTGTTATTATTATTTTTTCATTTTAAGAACACATCAACCACCAAAAGAACCATAAATAATTCTCAGCTTACACAGATGTATTATATCTCCATCCAACTGTGAATGCTTTGGGGTATCATCCTAGAATAAATCAGGTTAGGAAACATCAATACACTACAGATGGAAAATTAAAATTTAAAATATTTATAGTTAACAAAGACAGTCAAGCATAAGAAAGTCAGTCTGGAGATTTCTGATAAAAAAATAAACTGATATGTTGGATTTGGTGACAGACTGCTTATCATTGCAATTATATACACATTATTTTGGCAGCTTATTCTCATGAGTGACACTATTTTTTTTCCTGTACTGGTAGCTTTTGAGGCATCGCTATTTACACTAACAAGGCATATTAAAACAGCATCTCTGACTGTGACAAAGCAAACACATGTCTAATGGCCAGGAGATTCAGCTGGGGCCAAGCTGACAGTTCAATTACCCAAACAGGTTACAAATGATTGCATTGAAGACAAATGCCTGTGGATTTCCCAGTGCAAGCACAACTTAGTAAGACTGAAAAATGTCAGAAACGATGCCATTCCCCCAGGTAGCTGTGTGTTTGTGAAATATCCTCTCTCTTTCTCTCTCTCTCTCTCTCTCTC
>NW_022196911.1:87828883-87850376 GCF_008632895.1 Mastomys coucha
CTCTCTCTCTCTCTCTCTCTCTCTCTCTCTCTCTCTCGTGTAAATGATTAAGAGAATACAGATTTTGCAGATTTTTAGAAGGCAGCTGTAAGAAAACTCTTTGTCACCTCATGGTGTTACAGAGAAAATTTTTGTCCTTGTAGGTACTTTTAAGTTTCCCAACATTATGAACTCTTGTAATATGCAATAATATAGGCAGTGGGATTTGTGAGCAGAGCTACTTCATTGATTTTGTTTGCCTGGTTTTTTTTTTTGTTTGTTTTTTTGTTTTTTTTTTTTTTTTTTTTTTTTTTTTTTTTTTTTTTTTTTTATGAACTAGGAATCATCAAAGTATATTTAGGCCAATTATGATCCACAATATCTTATTAACAAAATATCTCAGGCTAGCAGGTATGTTCAGTGAGTTTAGTTCAGAGTAGAACATTCATCAGGACAAAATTGAAACATTACCTCAGGTTGAATATTGGAATCCAACAATTTAGGTTTAAATGAAAAGCAAGTTAGAATGAGCAGTGTTAGCTGAAAGTCTCCTCTTGTTGTTGGAATTGAAGCTGTGTGTCATAGCTATGTTTTACTTGGATTAATTCCCTATCTTTAAAAAAAAGTCCATTCTACAGCATATTGCATCTTTTCTGTTTTATAAACACTTGCATGTCTGGATTATATGCATAGATTTTACTGAACAGCAATAAAAGTAGATCTCCAAACATTATCTAAGGAGAAACTTTAAGTTTCTTCATCTGTTCCTATTTATTTTCTATTTGTGTGTAGGGTGTGTGTGTACTCGTGTGCATGTGTGTGTCTATAGTTCATCTGTGGAACTGAGAGGGTGGCTTTCATCAATAGCTATGTGCTTCTATCATGCTGGATTCAGTGACCAAATTCAGGTAGTCAGGTATAGTAACAAGCACATTCCCCCACTGAGTCATCCTGCCTTGACCCACACACATGTTTTATTCATCCAAAAACCCTGTGCTCTAAATAGCTATTGCTGTCTTCAGCCCCTCATTTAATGTCACTAAGCTGGATTTCATTTGTCTCATATATGCATATATATATAAATATATATATATGTATATATACACATATATACATATGTACATATGTATATATACATCATCAGCCCATAGGAATATTAAAATAATATTTATTAATTTCCAGGAACAGTAGAACAGTGGAAGTGACAGATTCACCAATGCAGATACAGTATGATGGGCAGAGAGCTATGTAGAAAATGCTTAGAAATGAGTGGCATGAGCCCCATCTTTTGTTTTTACATCATCAACTCAAGTCACTTATCAGGAGTTTGCTGAACGATGCTGGCTGATGCCTGAGTTTGAATACATATACATAAGAATATATATATATATATATATATATATATATATATATATATATATATATGAAACAATTTAAAGAATCACATTCTGTTACATTAAGGTTCAATTGTCATGATTTTTGTCATGACAAAGGCAAGCATTGCTGCTGAAATAGCAGTGGGGCACAGGGCACACAGTCTTCCACATTTACTGAACAAAGGCTTCCTCTGTGTCTAGTGGGGCCTGACATCCCAGAAACCCAGGAGTTTGATGTAGGAGAACCACAAATCCAAGGTTGGCCTGGGCTATAGGGTCAGTTCAAAGTCAGACCATACAAAAGCAAAAGACCTTATTTTAAAACAACAATAAAAAATCAAACGGGAGGATAGGTATGCTCCTAAGTGATCAGAGCACTGTACAAGTCTTGTGATTAATCTTCCATAAGTAAAATAGACAAGCAACAACAAACAAACATATCTTCAAATGACTAAGAGAATCTTTGGAGTGAGGAATGGTGTCCAACTAACAGTGATGTGATGAAATTAGTTAGAACACCTCTTAGAAAGAGGCTTTCTGAAGTCCTTTGGAGTCCTATAGATAACTGAAACATAGGTTATCTAACAATGAATCTACCAAAAAAGTGAGTACCAAGTTAGGTATCCACACTTAGAGAACTAAAGAATATATGCTCTTGGAAATTCCACAAATATTTTTTTTTTACTCAAGATCTGTAGAAATATTATCTACATTGATTCCTTCATTTAAATATATCTGTTGAGAAAAGCAGGATTGTGTGGTTTTATTTAAAAAAAATAGCATCAGCTCTAAATTATTTGAAAATTTTATGAGCATAATAGAAAGGATAGATGTCAATATGCTAGATATAGCATATGTAGACCTTGCTCTGTTATCCCAGTTATTTACAAGGAAATGAAAATGGAGTATTTTTATAGTGTACCAGTAACATTTTGTTTCATGTATACAGTGTGAGAAATTTTCTATACCCAAGCTAATTAACATATACATCAATGATGTGGTTCCAGTTTTGTTTAATTTTTGTTAGCTCTTTAGGAATTTCATGCAATGTATTTTGGTCATGTTCACCCTCCTAAGTCCATCACTACTCACCTTCCTTCCCTCCCCATTCTTTCATGTAGTCTCCTTTTGTAAAAATCATCAAATATATTTGTGGTGCCTATAATATCTGATGTATGCGGACAGAGATGTGTTTCTAATAAAAGTGGATATCACATTATGCTCCATTATACTGAGAAATTATATGTGTGTTTCTATGATCCAGTGCTTTGTTTAAATACTGTTGCCTATAGCAATTATTCAGATCGCCTATATTGGAATCAGCTCTGTTACAAGTAACCCCCTCTGTTACAAGTGTTTTGCTTTCTAGGAATAAATATTGAAATCCTTACCATACTAACTGATTCTCAAACCACTGTAACATTATTGTCACTATAGTCTTGTGCTTTGTGATTAAGGCATCAGCATATCACTAAAATAAAATACTAATATCCAATTTTGTATACAGCACTTTGAGAATTATATGAAAGTATAAGAAACTGTTGAAATAAGCATGGAGTTTCTTCTGGAACATGCAATTAAATAATAGTTCCACTTAGCAAGAATTATGTTGATATGTAGGTTGTGGATAATAAGTACGAAAACCGAGAAGAAAACATTAATTTGATGTTCCTTAGATATCATTTGGTGCTATCATTACGTAGATGAATTTTCTGGAGGCTCTCATCACCATTTATAAGTCATTTATAGACTTATGCTATTAGCTTAGGAGCCCATTACAGCCTACCTCAGACTCATTTCAGTCATTATAATGTAGTACTTTATTAAAACCACTAAGTATCATTTTGAAGAATGAATTCATTTGAAGCAAGAGTTCATATTTAATTCATTAACATCACTCCTACTTCCACTCAAAATGCTTAAATAAAGCAATTAAATTGCTTCTTACAGTCATGAGAAATTCACATTACAAATATAATTTAATTTAAATGCTGTGGAGTCTAAATTTGTTTGATTTCTAAATCACTAACTTTCAGTTTCTAAATTTTATCTCTGCTTTCCTTCCCTATGTACAACACATTTCCTTATGCCCTCTTGGACTTGACACAAGTGGACCAATTGCCAACATGCTATAGGGCTCCTAGTATTCAAATACAACATTGTAAATGGATCAGGAGAGGTGAACATAGAATTGAAGTTTGAAATTGGAAAAAAAACAATAATAATTACAAGTTGCAAAACATTTATTTTGAATGCTCTAACAGTTTGCCCACACCAGGAAGATGCCGTCTTTTTACAACCCACTTATTAAGAAAAAAAAAAAAATGAAGGAGTAAAACCCATGGGCAGATCAATGCTGTTATGGAGAGGCTCCTTTTGTGTAATATCAGTAGTGAGTTGTTTTCACTTAGGGTCATGATCTATCTTAGGTAACTTATCCATATTTGACATTGATTTCATCTCACAGAATAGGCCTTAGAGCTAATAAATTTATTCCAATAACATTTGTGCCACTATTGCACCCATGTGTCTTGCAAGCAGATTGTGCTGTTGTAGGTTGTAGGGGAGTTGTAGCTTTGGTTTTGTTTGTTTTCTTGTTTATGTTTTAATAGATAGATATATGATTGATACATAGATAGATAGATAGATAGATAGATAGATAGATAGATAGATAGATGATAGATAGATAGAGATAATGATGGTTGATGGGTACTGGGAGAAGTTGTTTATGTTTTAATAGATAGATATATGATTGATACATAGATAGATAGATAGATAGATAGATAGATAGATAGATAGATAGATAGATAGGTAGATAGATAGATAGATGATAGATAGATAGAGATAATGATGGTTGATGGGTACTGGGAGAAGTTGGAAGAAGGGAGAAGCATCAAAATATATTTTATGAAGAATGTTTAAAACTTTTGAAAATATTTCTCATCATTACACACACACAGAGACACATGTACTTTTGGGACGGAATGTATTTGTCACTATCTTGGGGAATTTGTGGCCACATATAACCCATGGACCTTAGGATAGATAATTCCTATAGAAAAAAGTAAAAAAAAAAGAAAGAAAGAATGTGCATTTGTATAGATGTCCTGTGTGCTGCTTTGTCTTATTTGAATGTGACATAAGATAATGTCATCTGGGAAGTATCACCTGTCTCAACTGCAAGAATGTCCCCTATATGACTGGCCTATAGGCATGTCTTTGAGGTATTTATTTATTTATTATTTATTTATTTATAGTTCCTGTGGGAGTGAAGTGGAAGTTTCTGCTTGTGTAATGTGATGTGGACTCACATGATGTTTTTCTGAATCAAGACCCACTGGAGGACATGTGATGTTTGGAGAGAGTATATAATCCAGACTCAAGAGCGGTGAAGCTAACCTTACAAAACTTTGTTGACCTCATGCCTTCACTTTTGTTGCCCCCCACCCCCACCTCAGCTCCCAGGCAGAGCTCACAGGCTCTTGCGAACACGCCTACCTGCTTGGGAACTTTAAGTTGGAGTCTTGTCTGCTGCTTTGTTTATGTTATGCATATACCTTGTTCCTAGAGATTTTCGCTTTCATTCTTGCCCGTCTATAAATGTTCAAAATACCCTCAAGTAAATAGATGCCTTGATAGAAATCTACTTGGCATCCGTGTCTCTTTGTTCTCCACCGTTTCATTTTGCAAGTCCAAATCTAACCTCTGGCTGAAGTGAACACAGACCGAGAGGGACTGCGGGCAGGTTCCACTCACACTTTGTTGAGAGAGGCATGGCAATGAACTTAGCCACCTAGCTGGTTCTGGTCGCTCCTGCTGACTTGGGCCGATTCAGCACAGGGTTGGCTGTTTCTATTGGATCTTGCCATTGCTGCTGATTCCTTTTTGGAATCTTGACGTTACTGAACTGTACTTCCAACATCCTGACAAACAGGTATTGGAATCACCCCCAAAAAACTACTTCTAAACAGGTCCACATCCCCTTGTCTTGTTAACCATCTTTCCTCCCCTACTTTGGACAGGAAGTGAGAAGGGGGTTTGAAGTGTTTGATAACCTTATTAAAATGAGATTTTTAAAAAGAAAACTAAGCATACCTAGGAGAGCCCTCCTCACTGTAGTGGTGCCAATCTTGGACTTGTGTTTTATAAGATAAGATGCTGAATAAGCCATGAATTACAAGCCAGTAACCTGAATTCCTCCATAGCCTTTGCTTCAGCTCCTACTTCCAGGTTCCTGCGTTGTGTTCCTCCTTGGACTTAGCTCAATGAAGGACTATAATCAGTCTATAATATAAAATTAATCCTACCCATCATAAGTTGCCTATTGGTCAGGGTATTGGTCATAGCAATAGAAAACAAACTATACGTCTCTTATTAATCTGTGGATATCAGAGTACTTTGTTATCCTTTGTATTGCTTCAGCCCCTGGGATGAAATTGAATATTTTGGTCTAAAGTGAGGGCAGTAATTTCTTTCCTTTGCTGTCCTTTATCATAGACACTGACATGCAGAAAATGTGAAAATATTAGAGAAGGTAGACAATCAAATACAACTGGTTCACTCAGAGTTCAGATGCAAAGTTGGTATAGAAATGCCAATACATATGGAGTAATGTTCTGTAGTTTCCTGGTTTTCCTGTAATGTTCTTTTAACAGAGTCTGTGTGACATACTTCCATCTTCTCAGGAGTACTTGGGTATCCCAGAACAGGCACGAGATATGCAGAATCTAGTTCTGAACCTGTCTCATGAACTAATTTTGAAGTACAAGCTTGGTAAAGACACTCAAATCCTATCAGTAAATTTCTTCTGGTACACAGTGAAAGAAGAATAGTTTATAGGATCATGGTAAATTTCAGGTAGGTTATAAATATGAAAATGTTCTTAGTTGAAGCAATAACAAATAATGACATAGAATCTAAGCCCTTTTCTAGACTTTCTTATTTCAGTTTGGTTCGTACTGAAGATTCTATAGACATAGTTCTAAAGATTTGGTTTCTAGAAGAAATCCTCTAAACTCTCTAAATTACTTCAGTTTTGTGGCTGTTATTCATCATTAGTATTCCCTGGTTTCTTTTCTTGTTGTCTTTTCCTTCCTTCCTTCCTTCCTTCCTCCCTCCTTTCCTTCCTTCCTTCCTTCCTTCCTTCCTTCCTTCCTCCCTCCCTTCCTTCCTTCCTTCCTTCCTTCCTTCCTCCCTCCCTCCCTTCCTTCCTTCCTTCCTTCCTTCCTTCCTTCTTCCCTTCCTTTCTTCCTTCCTTCATGTTGAGAACTAAAGTCATTTAAAATTTGACTAAAGTTTAAATGCTAAACACTTTAGTAATTAATTTTGTTCCTCTCTGGAACATTTGCTGATGATCTATCACTATCTTCTTCCTTTCTAGATAGGTCTGCAGTCTCTCAGCCATAGAACAATTATAAAATTCAATTAGTTTGTCATTCATGTCATCTAGACATTTCTACTCTCTGGTGAGACATTTTTAAGTCAGTGACTATTTGAGTCTCCAACATTATAAAATAGCTTCAGTGCTTCCCAAGCCCTACAGACAAATTTCTAAAACTTTCTGAAAGTATCCAGGACAAGGTACATATACTTTATAATACCTATCAGTGTGTATTCACTGGTTTTTACTTAACTTTCTGTGCTCTCTTGATAGTGGGCTTCTATGTAACTATATAATCACCCATTTTCCTAATGAAACAGAAGCCTACTCTTCCAGAAAGACTCTTGCATTAGTTGAGTAACAGGAAAAACAACTGAGTGACAAAACATATCTAATGACCTTATGTCTATTGAAATGAACTATCATGTCCTACAATGACTTTCATTCCTTTGTATACTGTCTTTTCTAAATAATTATGTTTGTGCATGATCCCATTCAAATGCAATATTAGGGTCATAAACCTTGTGTACATGGGACTCTCTGCTAATATTGAGATTATCATCAATAACCCAAGCAAATGTTCTAAAGAAAGGAAAAGTTTGAAGCACCTCAAAGTTAGATTCTTCAAATGGAATGAAGCTTATGTAACATGTACTGATTGACGAGTTTCAAGTATTGTTCCCTATTCTTACTTTAGTTAAATCTCCTTAGACATTATTTATATTCTAATCAAGCATCACATTCCCTGACAATTTCCTTCCTCACTGGGATCCATAGATATACCGCATATATCATTGAGAAAAAGTTTGAACATTCTGCATATGTAGTGACTGATTTTTAATTCCATTAGAATCATTGTAGCAACTGAAAAAAAATGATATAGAAAAGAAAATATAGTTTCAGTTAACTTGAACACCCTTAACGAACAAGATGGCACTTCATTGTTATTATTTTTAGTTTGGTTATTTTGTTTGTTTTATTTTGTATGTAGTGACATTTGCCTGTATGCATGAATGAAGTGACTGCAGAGATCAAAAGTGGACATCCCATCCTTTCGAACTGGAGTCAAAGAATGTTGTTAGCTAATATATGGGTGCAGATAGTTGAACTCAGGTCTTTTGGAAGAGCTACTGGTGCTCTTACCCACTGAGTCCTCGCTCCAGCCACTATGTACTGTTTTTGTAAAAGAAGAGTTGGAACATTAATTATGATTATATGATAACCTGATAATCGTACTTCCTTAGTCTTATATAGTATGTTCTCTAAAGCTCAACCTCCTTTTTTTTTATTTTTTCTGAACTGAATGATATGACACAATGACAGCTTCGATGAATTAAAGTCAGATTTCTTTGTGACATATATTTTCCTTTCTTCTTATTATTTATTTCTTTTTTTATATACTCCAGGTTGTATTCCTCTCTCAGTCCACCCTCCAACTGTTCCACTTCCTATACCTCCTCCCCGACCTCCTGTCTCCTGTTTCCATGAACATGTCCCCACTCCTACCTCCACCTCACCAGACCTCTAAACTCCCTGGAGACTCTAGTCTCTTGAGGGTTAGGTGCATTATCTCTGAATGAACCCAGAGCTGGCTTGGTCATGTTGTCCATTCTGAGCAATAAAATCCTAACTAAGACATATAGAATCCCTAAGAATGGCTAATTTGAATCAAGCAAAGTTTCTGAACAGAGAAAGCATCCTTTCTTGTCTAGAATTGATCTCTCAGTAGTTAGAGCAAGTGCATATTAGCTAAAGAGGGTGGAAATCCAAAGCCAAAAGTAGTAGGGTATAGATTTATTTGAGTGTTAAAAATATGAACTAGTCAGCACCAAGTACAAGCTGAAAACTAGGTCAAAGCAGAATTTAATAATAGATACAAACCAAGTTTATACACCGTATGTCATCACTTACAATGTTGATTTTCAGGATAGCAACACTTAGAAAGAAAATCAAAGAAATGGGACTCCAGTGAGCAAACTTCAGTGTACATGTCATTGTTAGTGAACTCACCCAGGATATACAAGGATGCAGAGAGGATGAGGAACTCTAGAGAATGCAGTTACATTCTCTACAGTTCGATGCTCTTGGCAAGCAATCACTCAATATGCAAGATTTCCACTAGCAAGTTAGATGTACCCTTCTCGTAGAGAAATTAAAATTAAGAAAGAGTTAGAGAGAAGGAGCTATACATTTTTGCCTTTTTGATGTCTTAACACACAATTAGAAATGGCCTGAAGATAACCAATCTTAGAGATTGTTCTGAAGGCTTTGAATGCCTGCAACTCTCTAATGTGACTTGTACATTTATCAGTGGCATAGCTTTCAGACATTGGTTTTCTCTTAAGAAGACATCTTCATGTCACCTGCTTTACATCTTACTTTGGAAATGCTGAATAAAGAATGACAGCAAGGTCACAGGGCAGAACAAATGTCCTAAAGAAAGGAAGACCTTGAATTCCCACAAATGGAATGATCATTGACCCATGTGCTGTTTGCCGGGTTTTAAATATCATTCTCTATGTTTACTTTGGAATGTATCTGCCTAGACTTCACATACTGATTAAGCATCACTTTTTCTGAGTCATCTCATTCCTCATCAAGATCCACAGATATACGACAAATACCATTGTCTTGTAAGCATCTTGATGGCAGGGCTCAGCCCCACTTCATCCCGAAGTCTCTAACACATTCTGCACAACACTGGAAACTCATCACACACAACTTTAAGGTGAAACAAAAAATAAGTATAGTTTATGGCTGATTTTTTTCTAACAAACACCTAATAGCTTCTCATTGTCTTGAACAAGTATATGTTTATCATACATTTTGCATTTTGTATTTTTGCAGGTTGTAAATCTCTTTTAAGATATTTTCTTTAAGTGTCTTTTTTTGTCAATTTATCATGATTTTAGAACAAAACTGATTTTTATCTTGTTATTCCATAGTGTTCTGTATGCAAGAAAAATTATTTGGCAGATAGAACATATAGTTGTAGGGAGGACAAACCACATGCCTATAATCTGGGAGCTGTATGTATTAGTCTGACCTAAAATTTACTTCAAGAACTACATACAGTTTCTGAGCAAAGCAGTTTTGGAAATGTATAAATCATGGGTATCATTAATCACTAGTAATCCCTCATATAGGACCTGACAAAGAGGAAGAGAATTAGAAAGAGGATGGAAAATATTGATTAAATATAACTATAGATCAGAAAGAAATAAAAAGACCAAGAAGGAACAATTGGTTACATTATATGCAATCAATGACTTACTAAGCCTTCTGTTATAGGGGGCTAGAAATATCCATGTTTTATGCATGCAAATAAAAACCACAATACAAATGTACATAGCTAAAAACATTGTGTGCATTTTGTGAAATTATTAGCTATTGGTAGCTTTACAGAATTCAAATAATGTTTTAAAATGCCATTTTATGCATGGCAAATTCGAGGTGCTGCATTATTTTGAACCTTCCTTCTCTTTTAGATAAAGGGTAAAGACTTGTTATAGAGATGTTTCTCTGTGACACAATGTTAGACTACTTATTATTCACAAGTGTTAAGAGTACTGCATGTATAACAGAGATCTACATCTGCTTTTTGTAGTGACTTTATGCAGTACAGGACCTATAATTCACAGTGTGAATTTTATAGGCATATGAACCTTGGACTCAGACTGTATGCTTACTATGCAAAATATTTTGCTCATTATCCAGTTGTAATTATCCGTTTTGACAGATTTATTTTGGACATTTATTCACAAACATAAAAGATTTTTTCCTACTTGATTTTATGGCAAAATGATCATATTCACAATGTTAAATGTGGAATGTGTTCATCATTAAAACTTTGTCTCTAGAATTTCACATTAGTAAACTTGTTGATGTTTTTTTATGCGTTATGGTGACAGGAGTGATGTGTCATCATCTAAAACAACCAAGGATAGCAATAGGTGAGTGGTAGGAGAAAATATAAAATTGAGTACTATGAGATTATTTTGCCACTTTAGAAATTTGGATAATTGAGTAGTCTATCAAAATCATTATTCTAATTATCAGTAATTATTTAAGATCCTCCTTTTTTAATATTTCTTATTTAATGCACAAATAGTTTTGAGTGTGAGTCTGGCAATATATAAGAAGAAGATTCAAAATACTATCAATCGTTAAAATAAGCCCTAGTTATCAAACCCTTCACAGCAGTGACTGCACAGGGAAATACAAAAAGCAAGATTGACCTCGTATGCCTGTTTACGATGTTTCTATCATGTTGAAAGATGGCAGTCAGGAGCCTAGGAATTTGGGTGCAAATAAGACATTCTTGTACGTCCTAAGGGGCTGCAAACCCCTTAGCTCCATTGGTCTTTTCTCTAATTCCTTCACTGGGGACCCTGCACTCAGCTCGATGGATGGCTGTGAGCCTCTACATCTGTGTCAGTCAGATACTGTCAGAGACTCTCAGGAGATAGCTATATTTAGGCTGGCTTACCCTGATTGCAAAATCGATCATCAATAGGAGGAGAGGACCTCAGCCCTGTGAAGGTTCTGTGCCCCAGTGTAGGGGAATGCCAGGGCCAGAAATTGGGAGAGGGCAGGGTGGCAGGCATGGGGAGGGGGGAGGCAACAGGGGTTTGTTTTTGTTTGTTTTTTTGTTTTTTGGAGGGGAAACTGGGAATGGAGAAATTCGCATGTAAATAAAGAAAATATCTCAAATAAAAAAAAAAGAAAAAAAAGAAAAAAAAGACATTATTGTAATGTTTGAATAATTTTTAAATTGCTACCATAATTTGTGGAGGATTGTATTTATCTTTTGCATTTGTATCTCACTTATAGGTGGAATTGATTCATAATGTCATTTTTTTTAAAAGTCCTGCCTCCTGTTTTCAATTTGCTGAGGTAGATGTATGTAGTAGCCTGAAGAGCATTGTTTTGTATTTGTTTTTTGAGATAACACAAGAGTTTTCAGATTCTTCAGGAGGTGATAAATTGCATATAAAATCATAGTGCCTATAATCATGGCTGGGGAAAACAGTGTGTGTGATGCTTATGTTTAATTTATTTAGTGATTAGTGACTAGTTTAGATTTCCTCTTTTGTGTCAGTTTTTAAAATTATTTTCCTTGAAAGTTATTGTTTATTTTGTTTAAGTGAATTTTTATATTGATAATCCTTTGAATTGGTGTCGGTTGGGCTTGTGAAAGTCAGTAAGTGATATAAGATGTGAGTGCTTGTTTTGTGGACTTGGGAGCTCTTGGTTTGGTGAATTGATGCTAACAATTGGTCTGTATTCTTATTTTTTCTTTATTGAGAAATTAGTGTCCTGCTCTGTCTCTTCTGATGAGGTTTGGGTTTGAGTTTAAGTTTTAGATAGTAAAATGGCTACACCAGTTTTTTCTTGGTCCATCTTCTTGGGATATTTTTTCCATCATTTCATCCTGAGGTGATGTCTATACTTGATATGGTGTTTCTCGGGTGTGGCAGAAAGATGGATCCTGGTTTCACATGTATTCTGTTCGTTCGCCATTTTATTGGTGAATTGTTGAGATATCAGTGAGCAGTGTTCATTGAATCCTATTATATTTGTGTGGTGTGTGTGTATGTGTGTGTGTGTGTGTGTGTGTGTGTGTGTGTTGTGCTTTTTGGGTTAGAATTATCCCTTGTGTCTGCTTGGGTATGGTTAACCTCATTAAAGTTTTTCTTCTAGCTTTTTCTGTAGGTCTGCAAAAGTAGATGCTGCTTAAACTCACTTTTATCTTGGAATCTCACTCTCCATCTATTGTGATTGAAAATTTTGCTCAATAAAGTAGCTTCAAATGACATGTATGGTTTCTTAAGAGTCTGTATAACATATGTTCAGGCACTTCTAGCTTTTTTGTTTGTTTTTTGTTATTGTTATTTTGGTTTCTTGAGACAGGGTTTCTCTCTGCAGCCCTGGCTGTCCTGTAACTCACTCTGTAGATCAGGCTCCCTCAGAAACCCACCTGCCTCTGCCCCCCATGTGCTGGGATTAAAGGCATGTGCCACCACTGCCCAGCTTCACTTCTGTCTTTTTAAGTTCTCATTGAGAAGATGTGTTATTCTAATAGGGCTGCCTTTATGTGTTGTGTGGTCTTTTCCCTTTGCAGCTTTGAATATTCTTTCTTTGCTCTGTACATTTAGTATTTTGATTATAATGTAGCAGTGTCAGTTTTCCTCTCTGGATAGTCTATGTGATGTCCTGCATGCTTCTTGGACTCAAGGCACCACTTTCTTTAGGTTAAGGAAATTTTCTTCTATGATTTTTTTTTTAAAAAATATATTTTGTGCCTTTGAACGGGGATTCTTCTCCTACCTCTCCACTTATGATTCTTTTCATAGTGTCCCAGAAATCCTGGGTAATTTATGCCTGGATTCTTCAGAACTCTTGATTTCTTTGGCTGATGTGCCCATTTCATCTATATCTTCCTAGATGTCTGCAATTCTCGCTTCATTCTCTTATGTTCTGTTGAGGTGGCTTACCTCCAAGCTTCCTGCTCAAGTTCCTTTTTTTTGTTTCTCATTTCCAGGTTTCTGTTAATTTGGGTTTCTTTCACTGATTCTGTTTCCCCTTCCAGGCCTTGAACTGTTTTATTTTCCTCCACTGTTTGGGTTTTCACAGATTTCTTTAAGGGATTTACCACTTTCTCTTTAAGGACCTCCAACATATTCATAGAGGTTATTTTAAGGTCCCTGTGTGCTTCAGCCACTTTGTTCTCCAGGCCTATGTTAGTAGGATTACTGGTCTCTAGTAGAAACACATTTCTTCTGGTTGTTATTGATTGTGATTTGACACTCATGCCTAGACTTCCGGGTTTGGGGTGCTTATATATAATCTTATCTTTGTTAGTTCGTATTGCTCCTTCTCCTTTCTGGTGTTTCCTGATAATAAATGCTTTTGGAATCATTCTAGGAGTAGCTACAGGATTTTCTGAGTATAATACATTTCTAGGTATTGAGAGCTGATACTATTAAATAGAGGTGCACTAGAAGGGGATTGTGACAGAGGTCCATGGGAGGTACAGTAACAGAGTGTTCCACCAGGAGCTGCTTAGTCTTCTGGGAGTGGGACAGTGAGACAGTAAGGACCACAGCAGATAGTCTGTCATGGAGCTGTGGATGAAACTTGAGTCTGAATTTGAAGAAAAGGAGGGAGAGTAATGACCTGAAGGTCACCTGTCTGCCTTGCTGACCTACTTAGTTCTCTGGCAGAACTGACCAGTAAGTCCTCAGGGAATGCCTGTTGGGATTCCAGGATGAAACAAAAGGAATGAGTGAGCAAGAAACCAGGAGGAAACGATCTGCAAATGATCCTCTGGAGATAATGGCATTTCATGGGATATAGGGATTTGGCAAGCAATTCACTCACCAAATCATCTCACCAGCCCTTTTCATCTGTCTCTTTGTAGACTAGTTTGTATATATTTTCACAGAGGTTTTGAAGTATAAATACATACATATCAATCTGCGAGTAATTTCCCAAACTACTGCTTGTGTCAAGTATGCTCATAATCCCCTGGATAAATAATTTAGAGGAATCAAGCTCCATGGGTACTAAGAGCATATTACCAGAAGGTAGGGGCATGGAGATATGTTAAAACTGGAAGCTTGCAATCAACTACCAGATTTGCTTACTAAGGGTTTTAATTATTATTATTATTCTTTTATAAGCGGCTTTGTAAACTTACAACCATAGTAGTTACATTCTAACTCACAGTTCCTGGGAGAAAACAATAATATAAAACCCTTCAAAACCACACAGCCACAATAGGTGAGTCTTGGGTTTTTAGTACAGATTTTATGATTTAAACTGTCAGTTTGTTTTCTATTGATCACACTTCATCCTCTTTCCTTGTTGCATATACTTGTTATCTTTTGTTTTTAGGATGATAAGTTTCTTTGCACTGCAATTATAGTTCTATATCACTGACTAGAATGATGAATCAATACGTCTAAGTCTAAGTACCAGACAAAATTCCCTGGCTTTATTTACTGTGAAGAAAATATGCTAATATTTTCTTTCTGGTGGTATTTCAGGGCATAACTTTTCTGTCACAAATATATTGCAGCAGTAAGCGATGTGAGTCATCCTCTCATTTTATGTTTTTACTTTGTATAATTTAAGAAAATGTGGACACACATTCTGTCTTTATATATTTCCATAAAATTTACAAAAATGGAGGTAAATTCTTTACATTAGATAAAAACATTGAAGTTACTCTTTTCTTAGTACCCTTGTATTTATATACAGTGTAAGCACCTTCTGGAAATATGAATCAACCTTAAAGCTGAGATCATGGCTAGGTCATTGCAAACCATATCCAATTTGCTTTGGTGTTTTCAATTTAAGAAGTTTCTTACTTAACTGGAGTCATTATTGCTTCGTTTGGGCTATTTGAAGTGCATCATATCATGACTAAACTAATGTAAGGTGCTTGAATGAACTGCTGTGAGAGTCTTAGAACAACTGGGTCCTGATTCTCCCCCAAACCACTTCATTATATACATAAGCATAAATGCATCCCTCTATCATGCTTCTTACTATCAAAGGTGGTAATCTGTGAAATTTTAATACTCTCACAGTTTTTATCCAGATCCAACTCATAAATACTTTCAAGAAAATTTGTAAACTTATATACACATTATTTGTACACTAATATACAATCTGACTAAAGATTATTTCTCTTTCCATCTTAGATGATGATAGTTATTATTTATAAACCTTGTGATGTCTGATTTCTTTACTGTAAGGAAAAATCATACCAACCCTTTATTTGGCAACTCTATCAATGTATAAGACTTATAGATTTTGCTCACTAAACTCTTTACCTATAATCTTCACCTTTACCCTCTCTTCCTTTTATCCATGTTGGCTCTTGCTTATACGATTGCACTCATCTTAATTTAAAGGACTCACACCACTTTACAATGAAAGGATGTAGTAAAGTATCCTACAATCATATGACCAGGGAACAAGCAGCTGTCATCATCTTAACATATGACAAAATGGACATCAAGCTAAAATTAATCAGTAGAGGTAGAAGACACTTTGTGGACCCTGGAGAACAATTAACCAAGACAACATCATAAACATAAACATATAAGCATTAATCTCTGGTTCACCATTTCATTATGAGCATAGTTTGGACTTAGTGATGCAGATTAACTCCATGCTTTTCAATAAACAGGTCATCAGAACAAAACTAAAATGTGAAACATAAGAATTAAACAGTATCATACATCAATGGATCTAACATATAACACATATGCACAGAATACTTACAACAGACATCTACAGAATATTACATCCAAATACCAAATAATATATATTCTACTCTGGAACCCATGGAAGTTTCTCTAAAATAGACCACACACTAGGGCACAAGAAAATCTCAACTAATCAGAAAAAAATAAAAATAATTCTACATATTGTTTCTGATTGCAATGCAATTAAGCTTAACATCATCAACAAAAGGATCATAATCAATGGAACTCATTGAGATTAAACAATACATTCCTGAATGATGAATGGGTCAGAGAATAACTCAAGAAATAAATCAAACAAATTCTGGGATTCTATGAAAATAAAGTCAAATAAAGTCATAGTACAACAAAAGCTCTGAGATATGTTGATATCAGTCCTAAGAGTAAAATTGATAACTCTAAGTACATATATTTAAAATTCAGAAAGAGAACAAATAAACAATATATGACAAAACTGAAGATTTAGGGGAAAAAAACAGAAAAATCCAAACCTAAATTCAGTAGATAGTAAGAAATATTAACATATCAGAGCAGAAATAAACAAAATAAAAAAGAGAACAATACAAAAATTAACATACAATTTTACTTTAATTCTCTGACATTTCAGCTATCTGTCTGGTACAATCTTCACAATTTTTTTTTTACATGCAAACTGTTCTTTGTTTCCATTTAGGAAGTACTTACAAACCACTAAGACTAATTTTTGACTATTCTTTTACAAGCCTGATGATCATTTATTCCCCTCTAAAGCTTCCACCTGTGTTTTGTAACCTTTCAACTATATCTTTTGCATAGTTTACTAAGACTGATTTAAGGAAGTGTAGCTGACCAGATGACTAAACAGAAATGTATGATCTTAATATGTTTGAAACTAGAAATAAACATGTATGTATGTGTGTGTATGTGTGTGTGTTTCACCATGTAGAAGACAATAGAGAAGAAATTATTTTATGACTCTCTTCCAGTTTCTAATTATTTACTTGTAATTACTACTGTTCCTAATTTTGTGGAAACATTACTTTTATTTTCTCATGGCATTTTTCTATGTAGAAAGTTTGACTGCAATTATTTCCCATTGGAGAAACTCAGTAATCCCAATGGACTAGGGAGTTCCCAAATTAAAGACTTATGAGTGGATTGTCACTGGAGAGATTCTATTTTCAAATATGGTCAAATTCTTATATAATTATGTTAGTATATAGACATGTTTTTGGGAGGACACATTTTAACTCATAACCTTTAATTGTCCCTGCAATGTATTAAATCCATATTCTGACAATGTTCTGTGCTATCTCACTTCTTAATTTATTTTACATGGTCTTTTTTCTACATAAAGTTTTTAATTTTTCCATTTATGATGGTATTTTAATCTTTAATAACAAGCTCAATTATCATCATCAATGAAATATAAAATTCCTTTCAAAATAAGAGCACAATTGCATTTTCTTTGTGACCTCAGAAAGGTTCCATTCATGTTTCATTATTCCATTAATGTAATCTCCTGTGTACCTGTATTACTAAAACACACATGAGACCTGATAATGTAAGATCTATGTGAAGTTTATTATTTTTATATCCAGAATCCAGATCAATATTCTGTAAAAGGCAAGACTTTCAATGTTACAGGTAATAATGAATGAACTATAACCAAGGTGATATCAGCACATGAGTTCACTTCTCAAAATTGTTAACTATAAACATTTTTGGAAGATCCTCCACAGGGTTTTATAAGTCACCATGAAGATACTTGGTGATGGGTCAGTGAAAGCCTGTATTTTAAAAATAAAATGCCTAGTTGTACCATAACAATTTCAATTCTTTTTGCTGTAGTTACATACCTTATCCAAGCATTCTAACCTTTTATTTTATTCTTAATATGAATGTCAACAGACATTACCTCTTTTTGCTGTACAAAATATAACAGCACATCATTGTTAGGGATATAACAGTGGATTTTTTCTGCTTCTATTATTCCATATCCATGCCTACTTGCTAACATCACATTATTTTTAATTCCAATATCTTTAATTGCATTCTATGTTTTGTATTTTTATTCAACAAAGTGTTCAGGTTATCCTAAGCAAAATAAATAAATTTCCAATTGAATTTTTGATTCAACTATTTATGTTCCATTTCTGACTTGTTTACATGATTACTAAATTACTGTTTTCACCCCCATTGGTTAGAAGCTTTCAATGGACCAGACACAGTGCTGCATACTTTCTCAAAGAATTAACCAGACAAGGATTTAGGTTTATCTCCCATACATTATAACAGAGATAGAAACCTAAAAAAAAAAAAATTAAACACAGTAATTACATTCATTAATTAAGATTTTAGAAGTTAATATGAAAATAAAGGAAAAAGTAAAGCAAGATAAGAGGACTGTGTCATCAAGATTGAATATTGTCACACTTCAGCTCATTAATGAGTTCACATATGTAAAGAAGTGAAGGAAATGATGGTCTCAGCTGTGGGTGGAGAAATCCTAAGAAATGGACAGTCAATGTGAATCTGTGATGGAGAAAATTCTGAGATGCCTGAGGAATAATGAGGAACTTGTATATGTAGATGAGCAAGGGGTTGGATAGAAAGAATGAGAAGATGCAGAGACACTCACTACATGGCAATCATGTGAGACACTGAAAAGGATTTATGTAATACTCTTCGTAACACCCTCATTGATTTCTATTCCCTAACTCTGTACTCTTAACAGCTTCGATTTAGGGTAGTAGTACTTCCCATTGTTTATGTGTCAAATGTATGTTATAAAATCCTCTTCAGAGAATCCCAAGTCCTTACTGCCACAATATTCCTAAACAAAGCCATCAGATAGTGCTTGTGACATCGTATGGCCTGATTATATTTTCAGAAAACAATGGCATATGAGTTCTTGCATTTTCTGTCATCCACCTGCACAGCATTCTCTAGATTACTTTTCTACTGAGATTTGCACTGAAAGTATTTGTAGACTTTTATCTCATATAATGTGTCACAACTATCATACAACAACC
This sequence comes from Mastomys coucha, assembly GCF_008632895.1. Lineage (NCBI taxonomy): Eukaryota > Metazoa > Chordata > Mammalia > Rodentia > Muridae > Mastomys > Mastomys coucha. The sequence continues at coordinate 87,847,911 of NW_022196911.1, forward strand.
CAGCATAGGTCTGCTTTCAGATTCTCAACACAAGAACTCTAATGGTATTTATTTATTTATTTTTAAACAATCTATATACAGAGATCAGCTTCTCCAACTAATTGGTTAGGATGAGCTGTCACCTGTGCTTATGTAACAAGCAAACATATAATATACAAGTTGCTCGTTTGTATATGAAGAGAAAAAGTTGACAGTGATGTTCTTTGTCATATTTCCACAAATTAGTACCGTGTTCAACATAGGAATAGCATCTTCATGAGGAAGAGAGCATAAGAATTGAAACAAAGTAAATTCCATAATCATGTGTTGCTGAAAATAAGGAAGGAAGACAAGACCTGTAGAACTGTGGAGTTTGGAGTTGGAAATCAAGAGATATTTTGAGGATTTCTGATGCCATGCCATGCATAAACCATGAAACAGGTTATGAATCCTCACTGGTAATTGTTTTAAATCAGTATGAGTTTGTAGTCAACGATGCTCAGTGCAAATGAACTATTCAGAAGAATAAACTGGACTCAATGAAGTCTCCAAAGTATTCTATCAAAGTTCCCTGGCAGAACAAAGAAATCATTTGAAGAGGTATCATAGGGTAGAGAATCAGACAAAATAGGGAAATCCATTGAAATGACATAGTGTGGGAGAGAAATAAGGCACAATAAATTGTAGAAGTGCTATTAAAACACATCAAAAAAGACAATGCAAGAGGAAGGCTAACAGCTATGAAAACAAAGCAAACTGCAGAGAAGGAGAGGGTACTGCTGCCCACAGTTTAGTGGGGACCACAGACAACTAATGTCACAGAGATGAAATAGAAAAGTTTGAAACACTTTGCAAAATATGGGTATGCAGATGCTTTTATAGCCAAAATCAGATGTATATAGATATTGCCAAATCATTACATTTACTGTAGAAAATCTATAGTAAAGCATATTCAAAGCAACTTCACATTTTTAAAATACCTTCAGAATGTTTTCTTTATAGATTAAAAGGCATTTACTTTTCTTTCTATGTTATTGAGTACATTACCAACAATTTGTTCTCACAATGTGATGAGTGACTTTCTAATAATTTTTCCATTACAAATTATATGATGAAAGAAAACAGATTCTGTAAGTCAAGGTTTTTCCTAAGTAAAAATTAGTCATAGGATATTTAGGGTTATATGTATGAAGGTATCTTAAGTTTCATGATATATGATATACTGTACATGAATCTCTACTCCTTTTCTTCTATATTGGCTACTGGGGGCATTATCATTTGAGAAAGGCTGGGCTGTATTATAGGCAAAAGGTTTCAACATTATGCAATTTGTAGTAGTCATTTTTACATGAGGACGATGTTAGCATCTTCTAGTCATGAAATGATATTGAGCTAATAAAAATTCAAACTTTATAGAGTCATGTAATCCTAGGAGAGAAAGGGAGGTGAACTCCCTCAAAGACGCTATGGTTCTATGGATGTTTTTACAAGAAGAAATATATTCATGTTGGCACACAGGCCTGCCGTATTTTTTGAAAGAACTTGGTAAGGAGTAGCCTGCTGCTGTGTACCCCTGGGAATCTGTTTACTTTGTTCTTTGATTTCTCTCACGCAGGATGAAGTTAATTTATATGTCCATATAATCAAGCTCATAGGCATTGGACATCACTCAGCAGCTGTGAAGAAAAGGCTGTGAATATAAACCCATGCTGCTCTCCAGAGCCATAGATTACAAATTGTCTGATTCTATTAGAATGATTGTACCTTTTAAATTAGTCAGAATATACACCTTTATGCCTATGAATATGTGTAAGTATTTGGATGGAAATACATTGTGAGAATGTTGTCATTGTATTTACAAACATATGTGCAATAAAAAATATGTTAATTATCATGAAATATTAGAATTTTCATATAATACAGAATATTAACCTGCTAATAAAAATGTTGAAAGGAGTCAAGAGGATGCATTTTTCCTATGATTCAGATTAAAATTCTGCATCTTTTCTGAAGTTGAAATAACGTGCACATACTTCTTTTTATTATCTTCAAAATTATTTTTTATTAGACATTTTCTTTATTTACATATCATATGATTTCTCCTTTCCCAGTTTCCCCTCCAAAAACAAACAAACAAACAGAAACAAGAACAAAACCCTGTTGCCTCCCTCTGCTTGCCATCCCACCCTCACCCACTTATTGGACCTGGCATTCCCTTGCACTGGGGCACAGAACCGTCACAGGGCCAAGGCCCTCTCCTCCCATTGATGGTCGACTTTGCAATCCTCTAGTATACACATGCTGCCAGAACCATCAGTCCCACCATGTATAGTCCTTGGGTGGTGGTTGAATCCCTGGGAGCTTTGAGGGTACTAGTTAGTTCATATTGTTGTTCATCCAAAGGGGTTGCAAACCCATTAGCTCCTTGGGTCCTTTCTCTAACTCCTTCACTGGGGACCCTGTACTCAGTTCAATAGATGGCTGTGA
>NW_022196911.1:87851238-87859138 GCF_008632895.1 Mastomys coucha
GGTTGTACCAGTTTTCAATCCCACCAGCAATGAAGTAATGTTCCTCTTTCTCCACAACCTCTCCAGCAACTGCTGTTACCTGAGTTTCTTATCCTAGCCAATCTGACTGGTGTGAGGTGGAATCTCAGAGTTGTTTTGATTTGCATTTCCCTGATGATAAAGGATGTTGAACATTTCTTTAGGTGTTTCTCAGCCATTCAGTATTCCTCCACTGAGAATTCTTTGTTTAGCTCTGAACCCCATTTATTAATAGGGTTATTTGGTTCTCTGGAGTCTAACTTCTTGAGTTCTTTGTATACATTGGATATTAGCCCTCTATCAGATATAGGATTGGTAAAGATCTTTTCCCATTTTTTGGTTGCCGTTTTGTCCTATTGACAGTGTCTTTTGCCTTACAGAAGCTTTGCAACTTCATGAGGTCCTATTTGTCAATTCCTGATGTTAGAGCATAAGCTATTGGTGTCCTCTTCAGGAAATTTTCCCCTGTGCCTATTTGCTCGAGATTCTTCCCAACTTTCTTTTCTATTAGTTTCAATGTATCAGGTTTGATGTGGAGGTCCCTGATCCACTTGGACTTGAGCTTTGTACATGGAGATAGAAATGAATCGATTTGCATTTTTCTACATGCTAACCACCAATTGAGCCAGCACCATCTGTTGAAAATGCTGTCTTTTTTCCACTGTATGGTTTTAGCTCCTTTGTCAAAGATCAAGTGACCATAGGTGTGTGGGTTCATTTCTGGCTCTTCAATTCTCTTCCATTAATCTACCTGCCTGAAACTGTACCAATACCTTGCAGTTTTTATCACAATTGCTCTGTAGTACAGCTTAAGGTCTGGGATTGTGATTCCACCAGAGGTTCCTTTATTGTTGAGAATAGTTTTGGCTATCCTGGGTCTTTTGTTGTTCCAGTTGAATCTGCAAATTGCTCTTTCTAAGTCTGTGAAGAATTGAGTTGGAATTTTGATGGGGATTGCATTGAATTTGTAGATTGCCTTCGGTAAGATGGCCATTCTTACTATATTAATCCTGCCAATCCATGAGCATGGGAGATCTTTCCATCTTCTGAGATCTTCTTCAATTTCTTTCTTAAGAGACTTGAAGTTCTTGTCAAAGAGATCTTTTACGTGCTTAGTTAGAGCAACACCAAGGTATTTTATATTATTTGTAACTATTGTGAAGGGGGCTGTTTCCCTAATTTCTTTCTCTGCCTGTTTATCCTTTGTGTATAAAAAAGGCTCGGATTTGCTTGAGTTAATTTTATATCCAGCTACTTTGCTGAAGTTGTTTATCACATATAGGAGCTCTCAGGTGGAATTTTTGGGGTCACTTAAGTATACAATCATATCATCAGCAAGTAGAGTTAATTTGACTTCTTCCTTTCCAATTCATATCCCTTTCATCTCCTATTGTTGTCTAAGTTCTCTGGCTAGGACTTCTAGTACAAGATTGAAGAGGTAGGGAGAGAGTGGGCAGCCTTGTCTAGTCCCTGATTTTAGTGGGATTGCTTCAAGTTTCTCTCCATTATTTAATTAATTAATTAATTTATTTATTTATTTATTCATTTATTTATTTTTGTTTTTTTTGAGACAGGGTTTCTCCATGTAGCCTTGGCTGTCCTGGAACTCACTCTGTAGACCAGGCTGGCCTTGAACTCAGAAATCCACATGCCTCTGCCTCCCAAGTGTTGAGATTAAAGGCATGTGCCACCAGCGCCTGGGTTCTAGTTTCTCTCCATTTAGTTTGATGTTGGTTACTGTTTTTCTGTATATTGCTTTTAGTATGTTTAGGTATGGACCTTAAATTCCTGATCTTTCCAAGACTTTTATCATGAAGGGATGTTGGATTTTGTCAAATGCTTTCTCAGCATCTAATGAGATGATAATATGTTTTTTTTTCTTTGAGTTTGTTTATGTAGTGAATTACGTTGATGGATTTCTGAATATTGAACAATTCCTACATCCCTGGGATGAAGCCTACTTGATCATGGTGGATGATCGTTTTGATGTGTTCTTGGATTCAGTTTGCAAGAATTTTATTGAGTATTTTTGCATCGATATTCATAAGGGAAATTGATCTGAAATTTTCTTTCTTTGTTAGGTCTCTGTGTGGTTTAGTTATAAGAGTAATTGTGGCTTCATAGAACGAATTGGGTAGAGTGCTTTCAGTTTCTATTTTGTGGAATAGTTTGAATAGTATTGGTATTAGGTCTTCTTTGAAGGTTTGATAAAACTCTGCACTAAATCCATTTGGTCCTGAGCTTTTTTTTGGTTGGGAGACTATTAATGACTGTTTCTATTTTATTAGTAGATGTGGGACTGTTTAGATTGTTGATCTGATCTTAATTTAACTTTGGTACCTGGTATCTATCTAAAAAATTGTCCATTTCATCCAGGTTTTCCAGTTTTGTTAAGTATAGATTTTTGTAGTAGGATCTCATGATTTTTTGGATTTCCTCAGTGTCTGTTGTTATGCCTCCCTTTTCATTTCTGATCGTGTTAATTAGTATAACTATCTCTGTGCCCTCTAGTTAGTCTGGCTAAGGGTTTATCTATTTTGTTGATTTTCTTAAAAAACCAGCTCCTGGTTTGGTTGATTCTTTGTATAGTTCCTTTTGTTTCTATTTGGTTGATTTCAGCCTTGAGTTTGATTATTTTCTGCCTTTGACTCCTCCTGGGTGAATTTACTTCTTTTTGTTCTAGAGCTTTCAGATGTGCTGTCATATTGCTGGTATATGCTCTCTCCAGTTTCTTTTTGTAGGTACTTAAAGCTATGAGTTTTCCTCTTAGGACTGCTTTCATTGTGTCTCATAAGTATGGGTATGTTGCAGCTTCATTTGCATTAAACTCTAGGAAGTCTTTATTTCTTTCTTTTTTTTTTCCTTGACCAAGTTATCATTGAGTAGAGTGTTGTTAAGGTTCCATGTGTATGTGGGCATTCTATTGTTTATGTTGTTATTGAGGAGCAGCCTTAGTCCATGGTGATCTGATAGGATACAAGGAATTATTTCAATCTTCTTGTATCTGTTGAGGCTTGATTTGTGACCAATTATATGCTCAGTTTTGGAGAAGGTACCATGAGGTGCTGAGAAGAAGGTATATCCTTTTGTTTTAGAATAAAAAGTTCTATAGATATCTGTTAAATCCATCTGTTTCATAACTTCTGTTAGTCTCACTGTGTCCTGGTTTAGTTTCTGTTTACATGATCTGTCCATTGCAGAGTGTGTGGTGTTGAAATGTCCCACTACTATTGTGTGCTGTGTAAATATGTGCTTTGAGCTTTAGTAAAGTTTCTTTTATGAATGTAGATTCTCTTTGATTTGGAGGATAGAGGTTCAGAATTGAGAATTCACCTTGGTAGATCATACCTTTGATGAATATAAAGTATCCCTCCTTATCTTTTTTGATCACTTTAGGGTGAAATTTGATTTTATTCGATATTAGAATGGCTACTCCAGCTTTTTTCTTGGGACCATTGGCTTGGAGAATTATTTTCCAGTCTATTATTCTGAGGTAGTGTCTGTCTTTGTCACTGAAGTGGGTTTCCTGTATGCAACAAAATGTTGGGTCCTGTTTACTTACCCAGTCTGATAGTCTATGTCTTTTTTTGGGGGAATTGAGTCCATTGATATTAACAGATATTAAGGAAAAGTAATTGTTGCTTCCGGTTATTTTTGTTGTTGGTGTTGGAATTCTGTTCATGTGGCTATCTTCTTCTAGTTTTGTTGCAAGATTACATTTTTGCTTTTTCAGGAATGTAGTTCCTCTCCTTGTGTTGAAGTTTTCCATTCATTACCCTGTGAAAGGCTGTATTTATGGAAATATATCGTGTGAATTTGGTTTTGTCATGGAATACTTTGGTTTCTCCATCTATGGTGATCAAGAGTTTTGCTGGGTACAGTAGTCTGGGCTGGCATTTGTGTTCTCTTAGGGTCTGTATGACATCTGCCCAGGATCTTCTAGCTTTCATAGTCTCTGGTGAGAAATCTGGTATAATTCTGATAGGCCTTCCTTTATATGCTACTTGACCTTTTTCCCTTACTGCTTTTAGTATTCTTTCTTTGTTTAGTGCATTTGTTGTTTTGACTATTTTGTGGTTGGAGGAATTTCTTTTCTGGTCCAGTCTATTTGGAGTCCTATAGGCTTCTTGTATGTTCATGGGCATCTCTTTCTTTATGTTAGGGATGTTTTCTTCTATAATTTTGTTGAAGATATTTACTGGCCCTTTAAGTTGGAGGTCTTCACTCTCTTCTATACCTATTATCCTTAGGTTTAGTCTTCTCATTGTGTCCTGCATTTCCTGGATATTTTGTGTTAGGATTGTTTTGCATTTTGCATTTTCTTTGACTGTTGTGTCAATGTTTTCAATGGTATCTTCTGCCCCTGAGATTCTCTCTTCTATCTCTTATATTCTGTTGGTGATGTTTCCTGACTTCTTTCCTAAGATTTCTAACTCCAGAATTGTCTCTCTTTGTGACTTCTTGTTTCTACTTCCATTTTTAGATCCTTGGTGGTTTTGCTCAACCTGTTTGTGTTTTCCTGTAGTTCTTTAAGGGATTTTTGTGTTTCCTCTTTAAGGGCTTCTACTTGTTTACTCGTGATCTCCTGTAATTCTTTATGGGATTTTTTTGTTTCTTCTTTAAGGGGTTGTGCCTCTTTACCTGTGTTCTCCTGTATTTCTTTAAGGGAGTTATTCATGTCCTTCTTAAATTCCTGTAACACCATCGTGAGATATGATTTTAGATCTAAATCTTGCTTTTCTGGTGTTTTGGGATATCCAGGACTTGCCGTTGGTGGGAGTACTAGGTTCTGATGAAGCCAAGTAGTCTTGGTTTCTGTTGGTAGGATTCTTACATTTGCCTTTTGCCATCTGTTGATCTCTGGTGTTAGATGTTCTTGCTGTCTCTGACTAGAGCTTGTTACTCCGGTGGGTCTGTAAGCCTATGACAGTACTTCTGGGAGATCAGCTCTTCTCTGGTAAATTCAGGGCACAGATGGGTGAGTCCCTGGGTTAAATCACTCCCTGATGGGAGGCTCTCTACTTGCAGGGAAGGGGATAGATGGTTGCTGATCCACCCCACTGCCTTCACTCAGAGGGTGAGAGGATCCTGTCCCTGCTGCCATGCGACTGACCTGCGACTCCTCTGTGACTCCTGAGGCCTATGCCTTCCTTCTGGTCATGCCTTAGAAAGTCACTGGAGAGAAAATAGGGGATCTCACCTGAGTCCCTGGGTTAAAGCACTCCCTGGAGGCAGGATCTCCACTTGCAGGGAAGGGGCAGAGAGGATTGCAGATCTATTGCTGTCACTCAGAGGCTGTCACTCAGAGGCGACTCCCTGAGACCTGTGAGGCCTATGCCTCCCTGCTGGTCCTGCCTTAGAAAGTCACTCTGTACATTCTTCTTATCCATCTTATAGAAACCTTTTAAGCTTCTGTGTATTCTCAGTATCTTCGTTATCCCTCGCTGTGCAAGAGTTACTGGGAAAGTGTTATAAAAATATTTAGATTATCCAGTAACTGGAAACAGTTCGGTTTATAACTCAGTGTATCAGTAGCACCTCTCTATTGACTATTATTATTTTATGATATGTTTGATGGCCAGTAGGCTTCCTGAGCTTTATCTGAAGATGTATGTTATTCATCTTTATATCACTTCAACAAAACACCTGAGACAATCTTCAAAATAGAAAATGTTTCTTTTAAGTAAAAACTTTGGGTATTCTAATCCATAACTTGCCAGTCCCTTTGCTTTGGCTTCTGGAAGGCAGCATTTCACAGAGGAAATATGTGGAAGAGAAAATTCAAAATCCCTGCTGAAAGCATCTATTAGTGACTTAAAGAATTCTCATGCTTCCTTTTCTGGTATTTTATGCTAGTAGACTGTCTTCTTCAATTTCCCCCAATGAGTTTTTTTTCCTATGTTGCTGTGTTTCCTTTAGTCCACATGGCTCCTATGACTACCCAAGCCAGCACAGGCTATTGAGAACTGAACATGGAGCTCTGTAAGAAAAACGCTTTCTTAAATGATGAGACACATCTCCTTTCTACATATTATCATTTTTAGGTTGTATATTGTCGAAATTTTGAAGTTCACAAAATATACTTATTCTCAGAAATGCTGAAAAACGATTTGCCTGCTGGAGCGATTATGAGTGGTACAGAATAGTGTGTGTATAAAAACATATATGTACTCATCTACCATAGGTATACCCATATTTTCTTGTTATCAATAGTTATAAATTTAGCTTAAAATTATAGCTATTTTTTCCTAAATAATATACCTTAGTTGACATGATTAAGTTTGCAATGTATAAAAATTAACATCCTAGAGCTTCTAGATGTGAATTAGAGTAGCTGAAAGAATTACATTTGTTATGAAATGTTGAAATTTGGTTTCTAATGAGAAGCATTGCAATAAATCAAGTTGTTGACTATAAGAAGAAAGAAGGTTCAAAGTGTCTGGTAAAAACAGACCTGTATGGTATACAGAGATAACTATAGTGGACTCTATGAATAGAAATCAAATGAGCATAGTGACTGGAGAAACCATTTTATGTAAAAATCCATAGGAAAAAAAATTTAGGTAACAGATGTGCTAGAATCACCACCCAAAGTTGCCAAAGAAATTCTAGTGCTGTCTTTTATGGCAAAACCACCAACTTTGTTCAGTTTGTCTATATGCTCCAACTTGAAACTGTCCCATATGCATTGACACTTTCCTTACAAAACCTGAGATTTGGATGTTCAAAGAGAAAATATGGGAGCTGGCGAGATGGCTAAGCGAGTAATAACACTGACTGCTCTTTCGAAGGTCCTGAGTTCGGATCCCAGCAACCACATGGTGGCTCACAACCACCCATAAAAAGAACTAATGCCCTCTTCTGATGTGTCTGAAGACAGCTACAGTGAATTACGCTGGAGTGAGCGGGACCGGCAGAGGTCCTGAGTTCAATTCCCAGCAGCCACACACAATGGCTCACAGCCATCTGTACAGCTACAGTGTACTCATACACATAAAATAAATAAATAAATAAATCTCTAAAAAAAGAGTAAATACAAATAGTTAGAATTGCTGTAATTTAAAATACAATATTTGTAAGATAGTATATTATTAGCAGCAATGTAAATCTGATAACATATTGAGCTTTTGTGCTGTTATTATTAAAACACTTAAATCACTGTTTATTTGCTAAAATTAAAATTACTAAATTTCACGAATTTGTTAAGTCACTCATTTTAGCAAAGTGTTTATCAGTTAGATGGGGGCTGGCAGAGTTACCAAGTAGCAATGTGAATTTCAGTAATTTGATTTATGAATTTATTTTCAGCAAATTAGCTTAGCTTCATGAATGGCTGAGAAACAATTTGTATTCCCAGGCATGTCTCTACTCTAAAGTCCCATATCTTGCCAGCAGTAGAGTGAACACAGATGACACTCTGAAAAGCCCCAACTCTAGTGTCCTATATAACACTTCCACCTTAGTGGTAGAAAAGAAACTGCATTTAGGTAAGATGCTTTAAATGAGTTAATTTGAGTATTTCAATCATACTTTTAGGGTTCTGTTTCTCCCCTTTACTGCCAGTCCAGTTTTTGCTTCATTCCCATTCTGATTCTATTGTTATCAGAAGTCCCAACATCCTGTGAATCTAAAGAGCCAGGGCCACTTTTAGATGCCAGTGATTCATTCTGTAGCTTGCATCAAACACTAACAGAGCTATGTCTGCAGTAACACACACAGGTGCTTAGTATAGCTTTGAGAAATCACATAAGTGATCATTTATATTTGTATCATAGACCCATATACAGAGACTGTCTCAAGTTCATAAGCATAAGTGGGCAGTGTGGAACACACACAGAAAGAGAGAGAGAGAGAGAGAGAGAGAGAGAGAGAGAGAGAGGGA
>NW_022196911.1:87859241-87861938 GCF_008632895.1 Mastomys coucha
AGAGAGGGGAAAGAAGGGAGGGGGTACGGGGAGGGGAGGGGGAGGGAAATTGAGTTCTTTCATTGTTTCTATAGTTTTAAAGATATATTAAATATACATATAATATTTGGCCCAGCAAAATAAAGCACAGAGAGTCAAAGGTCATCTAAATTTCAGAAAGCAACACTTCAAAGGTTGCTATTTACTAGTTTGGTGGCTTTAGGTGTTAAATTATCATATGAAATTAGTAGTTAAAACCCCTTATATACATAATGGAGTTAAAGCAGAGAGAAAATTGCAGATATCCTGTCTTAATAAGCTTACACAAGAGTGAGAGCAAAGACCAATGCTAAAAAGAGTCAAACTAAAACAAATAACATGTTCAATGCTGTTACGTGTTATGAATAAAACTGTGGCGGTGCAATAGCAGCTCTTATGTTTTGGTGACAAACTACAGCTACTTAATTGGAATTAAGACCTTTACTAGGATGACATTTATTCCTAGTGGTGTAATGCTGGCCACCTGCACATTGCTGGAAAGGATGTGAACCCTAGAGGAGAGAGAATCTACTTTTCTAAACTAGTGTAATTTCTAACTGCCTTCTAAATATTTACATTTATACACATAATTATTTGTAGTTTCTATCCCTCACCAAAGAAGTGCTATTTTTGCAACAGATGAAGACAATTATTGTTCTACAACTAGTCAAATGCAGCAAACAACTATGCCCAAACCCAACTGATACATTCATAATACAAACAACCTGTATACCTAAGCCTTAGGGAACACTGCAGAAGAAGGACCAGAAATATTGTCAGAATCAGAGGACCAAAATGTCTGCCATAGAAGATAACGTCTTCTTCATGTAGTAGGGAAGTAGTGCCCATTTAATCTCAACAATATGGTTACCAAAACAAGAACACCACAGTGATAACCTCAGTTGACATACCAATGTAGACAGGAAAAATTATCCAGAATGGATGAGGAGTTATAGGTGACTAATAGCTGCTGGTAGAATGATAATTTAGCCTTCTTTTGGGTCAATACTCTGATAGATTATGTAAGCCCAAGTGGTCAGCCCTAAATGCATAGCCACTGCAAGTACTAAATAGAAAACAGGGCTATACATACATACATGCATACATACATACATACATACATACAAACAAACATACCTATAATCTCTATCTCTATGTTTCTATATCTATCTATATCTATATCTAGATATAGATATATGTTTATTATTTTCGTGTAAGGCTCTCACTCCCTGACCACCCACAACAACAATATGGCTGCTGTTCATTCATACTGCATTTGAATCAGCTAACAGTTTCAATTCAATATCAAGATTCAGTACCTTTGAGCTCAAATGGCATATTGTGTTTTTTCGTAAGTTAATAATATTTAGGTATCAGATTTTTTTGATCTATCAATTAGGCTTATGCATTTCCAGGGTTTTCCTGGGTTTGACTTTATATTTCATATACAGTGTACTACAGTGCCTCTAGATATTTCCAGGGGGAAATGATTCATGAGACAGTTTGGCTTCTCCTAGCAGAAGTACCAAGGTATTTGTTCATAATAACAATGGCTGAGATTGTGACTGATAGAAAATTTCTAGCTATAGTTCATGTTTCCTGATGTGGGTCCTAGTGTCGGGGTGTTTGATACTGACAAGTGACATAAAAGTCAATGTGAAAAGTAAGTTTAAGAAAATTGTCAAGCTCATTATGTTATTGCAAAGATTATCACTGGGCCTGTCATGTTATGTGTTCTCAATAAATTCTAGCCTTTGTGGGTATTATAAACCCCATGCATAGGTGAGAAAATAACTCACACTGTGAAGACAGCAGGGTGGAGGGAAAACTCATGCAGTTAACACACAATCATAGGAAATAGGGACTTGTTTGAGAAATAATAATGGGTTGTATGATAGTTGTTTTTTTTATTTTTTTCTGTGTCAACTTAGGATGATGATGGTTTGGAAACACAAATTTACATTCCATCAACTACCTGGTTCCAACATGGTTGCAGGTTCGAGAAACTTTCATAGTACTAGAACAAACATCACAAATCAAGATTGCTCAAACACATAAATAGGGGCATCAGATAGGTGGGCCACAACAAAGTGTAGAAATCTCTACTGAAGGCTTCAAAAGCCTCCTGACAACATTCTTAACCAAGGCGTTAGTAGAAGCAAAGTGCTTTGTTAATATATTCAAAAATATTTGATATGAAATCCATAATGCGACTTAGCAACAATTATCCACATAAAAGTTGATACACTCCACATCAGTCTTTCTGGGTCTAAAATAAGTCACTTGAAATGATATTTTTGTATAATTTCATTGATTTACCTGCAAATTTCATGATGCTATTTTTCTTTTATTTAGAGGCTGAGTAATATTCCAATGTATAAATGAACACTTCAAAATTCCCATTAATGTAGCTGCCTCTTCCTGTGTTCCCTTTCACACAACCTCTTTCTCTTTCAATCACTACTTGAGCATCCTAATCTAGCTTCTCCATCCTCTCATAATTACCTACTCTATTTTCCTTTCCTGATGAGATCTATCTGTCTACCAGTCCCTTACTCTATATCTAACCTCTGTAGTTCTACAGATTGTAGCTTGGTTATCATTGAATTAACAGCTAATATCCACATATATGTGAAAACTACATATCTGTCCTTTTAAGTCTGGATTATCTCTGGTTGA
>NW_022196911.1:87862363-87901728 GCF_008632895.1 Mastomys coucha
ACATACATACATACGTATATACATACATACATACATACATACATACATACATACATACATTCATGCCCTGGATTTTCAGGTTGAATTCTTTCCATCGTCCTGGTCAACTGTGACAATGATTTCTAAAGTGGCTGTACATGTTTGCACTCACATCATCAATGGATGAGTGTTTCTCTTACTCCATATCCTAGCAGCAAAAGCTGTCACTTGTTTTGCCATTCTGACAGGTACAAGATAAAATCTCAAAGTAGTTTTGATTTGCTTTTTCCTGATGGCTACAGACGTTGAACATTTCCTTAAGTCTTCCTAAGCCATTTGAGTTTCCTCTATTCAGAATTCTCTGGTTAGATCTGTACCCCACTTGTAATCAGATTGTTGAGTTCATTATTTTGAGTTAATATATTTTAAATATTAGCCATCGATCAGATTTATAGTTGGTAAAAATATTTTCCCATTCTGTAGGATGCAAATTTGTTCAAATGATAATGTTCTTTGCTGTTGAGAGGCTTCCCAATTTCATGAGTTCTGTATATTAATTATTGATTTTGAGAAACAGAAGCAGTCATTCAACTAGCCTAACCTAAAAAAGGCCCAGGGTCAAACGACTTTAGCATAGGATTCTAAAAGATCATACTGTTAATGTTAATGCCAATATTCCTTAAATTAGTCCACAAAAGAAAAACAGAAGGAACATTGTCTAATTTGTTTTATGAGGATATATTTACTTTGATATCTAAACAAACTGAAGATCCAACAAAGAAAGAGAATTATATACTAATTTCTTTATGAACATAGAAATCTCTGTAAAATACTTGCAAATGAATTGAATTATACATCAAAGAGATCACCCACCATGACTACATATGCTTTATCCCAGGCATGCAAAAGTGGTTCATTACATATAAATTGAAAAATGTTACCCACCATGTAAGTCTACAGAAAGACATATGTGGCCTCCTAACTTCACCCTGGCAAGAAAAAGAACTGAAATATTCCATTTAAGTCACACACTCATTACAATACAAACTGAAGCCACATCTCCCAGGTTTAATACTGAGTTCATCAAGAAAAGCTTAGGATATACAACTCTTTCTTGAGTCTGTACCCTATATCTTCCCTCTGTAATGCTTTTTGTTCCAATCACTTAGATTTCCTAGTTTAAGGGTTCCTTCTGTGATGGTGACATGTTCCTGAAACGATAGAAGTCCTAACAGGCACTATTAGTTTCTAAAATGTTCCAGCCTTCATCTACATTAAAAAAGGAACAGTATGAATAGTATGCATGTTACAAAAATAATCCCAGAATAACCATAGGTTCACTGAATATAACCCAGCACCACTAGTTAAGAGAGGTCTCTGGGGTAACATTGGAGAGATGCTGACGTAATCAACACACAGTCTCAGTCTTTGCTAAATATCCTGGCAAATCAGTAGCATTTAGTGTTATTCATAAAAGAGAGTGCATCTGGTGGGTTTTGAACTTTATTTCATAATTCAATTCTATGCAGAACTTAGTGCACCAAAGTAATACATATACATATATATATAATATATATATATTCCTGGAGTCTATGGCAAATAATAGAGCTCAATAAGTTTTTGCTGAATGAATTAATGCTGAATCCTCAGTTCCTCTTGGCAATCAATATTTTAATTACACTGGTGGCAGTTATGGTTAATTCATGAAGCACTAATGGGAGACAAGCACATTCCACAGAAAGAAAATATAGAACAGAACACAACAAATAGCACCATGGATACCATTAGGTAAATATATTGGTCTCTTTCCTCTCCTGCCTATGTCTTATGATCTGAATCCCACATGCGATAAAGCAACAGGGTTTTCATACCTTCTGTTCATATCTGTTCTTTTAACAACTGTTTGTTCTAGCTTTGAAACTTAAAATACATAAGTTTTGTTGACATTTCATGCTAATTATTAATTTAATTAATCAATATTCATTGGACATCTTCTACACAGTAGGCATGTAGTCATGTGTAATGATAACAATCATAAAATAGAAAGTATATGTAGTCAATATGTTCTAGGGATTTTCCAGGATTGCTATTGGAAGAGAAACAGGAATACAACAATTATAAGCCTTACTTTTGGGCAAGAGTTCTGAGGATGTAGAACATGGCACTGGGCTAAACACTATAGGAGAAATCAGGCAATAAATGAACTTTCAGATACTGGTAGGTAGTTTTATTTATCATGACAAGTGTATTGTATCTCATTATATCCTTCATTCAGGCTAAATAAGAATATCATGAAAGAGGTTAAAACCTCTAAGAGAGCGAAAAAAATGTTGTAGCCTTGATGGGGAAATCCTGATTTATACCTATTATTCATGTAATAGAGATGTTTTATCTTTTACCTCAAAAGGATTTTGACTCAGCTCAATATGACTGATACCTCTGGCCCTTATATTTCTTCCAGAGTGAGACTCATTTTACGTAGGCTTTTGTGTGTCTGTGGGCTTCAAACTTAGTTATTGTCGTGATTATGAAAAACAAGACAGTCACTCTGTATAAACAAATTCAAGAGAATAGGGAAACCAAGTCAGTTTTTAATATACCGTCTTTCAGAAAGGATTGTGGGTAGAGGGGTAAAAGGAAAAAAAGCTGGAATGCTCACCACAAGACAGTGGGTTATAAAGTCCCAAACACTCGCTCCTCCTTCCTCCTCCAAGATAGCATTTTTAATTCACATGTAAGCTTTTGACTCATTTGCATAGTGTAACATTTGCTGTGCCTGTTGCATGCAGTTTTAGATACCATGGCCTGTGTCCATGTCTTTAATATCCCAAAAAAGGCATATTAGAGGACAGTAGAACTGATGATGACTTTGCAAGCTTCATCGCCCCTGTGGCTGGGCCTAGAGCAGAAGGCGATTTCAGCAGGTCTCAGCATTTTCTTTGCAGAGTTTTTTTATTTCCCATGCTAATTTTAAGGCTTTGTACATTTTGATTTGTATTTTCCAAATCCAAGGTCCCAAAGTCCACATTCTTCCAAACAAAAGCATGGTGAGGTCTACTATACCAGTACCCCATTCTCTGGTAACAACTTCTGTCATAGGGTTTTACTGCTGTGCACAGACACCATGACTAAGGCAACTCTTACAAGAACAACGTTTAATTGGGTCTGCCTTACAGGTTCAGAGATTCAGTCAATTATCATCAAGGCAGGAGCATGGTAGGATCCAGGCTAGCATAGTGTAGGAGGAACTGAGAGTTCTACATCTTTTTCTGAAGGCAAAAAGGAGAGACTAGTTTCCAGGGAGCTAAGATGAGTGTCTTAAAGCCTATGCCCACAGTGACACCCCTACTCTAACAAGGCCACACCTCCATATAGTGCCACTCCCTGGGTTAACCATATGCAAACTATTACACACTTTATTCATATAACTGAGCCAGACATATTTAGGATGGGCCTTCCTACACAAATAAACCATAATCTAAAAAGATCCTTTCCAGACATGCTCAAAGATTGCCTTTTGTAGTTATTCTAAATTGACAATCAATATTAATCATTGAAGTTAGACCAAAGTCCCAAGAGACTTGTTATTTGATACCAAGATTGAAAGCTGCTGGCTTAAAAGGACTCTGATGTTTTGTGGAATGTCCACTCTTTGCATAATATTTTATTTATTTTCCATTTATTGAAATATATTTTTCTCATATAATATATCCTGTTCATGATTTCTTATTTATTTTGCTCCAAGCTCATTTCTGTATTTCCTCCCATCCCTACCTCACCCTTCTCTGCAAAGGAATGGAGCTGCCAAGTTCTTAATTTAGATATGGATATTATTTGTTATAAAATTGTAACAAAAAATTTATTTTGGATTGAATTCCTTTACCAAAGCTTTATTGAGCAAGACAGAGTCTGCCACAAAACTTTTCTGTATCCAGTTAACTATGATGAAACAAAAGATGAACCAGAATAATAGTTGAGAGTATAGACTAAAATGTTTGAAAGATTTCCATTTGTAATGGGACTAACAGTATTAACTCAGATCCTAAAATAAAAACCCAGATGGGAGAGGGGAATATTTTGATTGGTAACAAATATGTCTAAGGAGATAAGTTTTATCACCACAGAGAGATACTTTATGATAATTGGAATTGTCAACAGAGACAAGTGCCTTGGTCACATGGTTATTACTGACTTCCAACTTACTCAAATGACAGTAACAAAGGATTCTACACCTACCTGTTTTCTTAGAATCAGACTTTAATTATATATTTTTTAGTATTTTTAGGTGCTCTAAACACTTGTTAAATAATTATTTATTTTTATTCATGATGTGTGCACATGTGTAGATGGATGCCTGTGGATGTTAAAAGAGGGCATAGTATCTTCTGTACCCAAAAGCTGCAAGACTTTGGTGCTGGGAAGAAAACTTAGGTCATCTGTAAGCAGAGCTTCTGAACCACTGAGCTATCTCTCTAGCCCATGTTTTCAACCCTTGTATATATGTTTATTTTTAATTGCAAAGTCTGTGAATGGAAGATCTTTCTTGTAAGAACATACTAAAAAATTCATAAGATATACTTCCATTAAATGAACAATTTCTAGAGTTAATTCATATAAAGAGAAACCAATGATTAACAGCTCTCTCAAAAGTTTCTTATTATTTTTCTTTAAGTACAATTCCCAATGGAAGGATGAGTGCTGCACACTAGAGTCATAAATCCCATGGGTAAGCTTCATAGTTTGCATCACTCACTGACCAATAGAAAAAACTATATTTGAATATCTGTATCAACCAATATTGACTATGAACGATGTATTTATTTCTATAGGGTCCAAAATGTGCTCTTCCTTTTTCACACAGATCATTCTGTGCTTATTGTGCTGAGACTTGGCAGTGCTCCTTTTTATAAGGTGCTTCACCAACATGATGTGAAAGAAGAAAGAGTCTTGAGGGAGACCCTACCAAAAACCATTCTATTCCGGGAGAGAATATACACATAGAAATGGCCTGACAGAGAGAACATAAAGTATATACTTTTTCCTGTACTCTGCAACCTTCTTCCTGAGATCCTCAGGACCTGTGAAACCCACCAATCACCCTATTCAGGCTGGACACCTTCTCCAATCATCTAGCAAGGAGGCCCAAATTAAATTAGTTATTGATACTTAGTTTACCAGAGGGGATTCTTTCAACTCTACAGTGACAAAAGCTGAAATGGGAGATGAAGAAATGGGTTATGTTGTAAAAAGGAGAGCAAACATGTTACTAAATCAATAATATTGCATTGCAGTTTTAGGTCCTCCAGAAGACTCATTTCTTTCTGTTTTATTCAGACTTAAATTTCCTGTTTTTAAGATTAAAAATTTCGCATAGTATGTTCTATTTTGTTCTCCTTTCTCCAACTGCTATCAGATCCTTTCAATTCACACAAATCCATACTCTTTATTTCTCTCACTAGAAGCAGGCAATTGAATAAAATAATTAAAATAGTACAAAACAAGCAAAAAAAAGTAAAAAGAAAAAAACAAGAATAAAATAGAAAGAAAAAGAAACACATATAGATGCAGAGGCACATTCAGGAATCCCATAAAAATACAAAACTAAAAACCATAATATATATATGTAAAAGATCTAGAAGATGATAAAGATCCCCAGAGAAAGCATTATGAGAAAAAAAATGTCAAAACAAAGCAAAATAACCAAAAAATATCCTCCAAAAATATCATTTTCTTTTGTTATGTGTTGGCCAGCTACTGCTGGACATGGGGCCTGCCATTAAGTATGGTTTATGTACCTAGTGAGATTCCATTGGAGACAAATGATTTTTCATTTGCAAATAGTTGGGTTAGATAAGGGGACTTGTGTGTGTTTTCTCTCTAAGTACTAGGGCTCCATCTGGCTTAGACCTGGGTAGACCACAGCCTCTGTGACTTCCTCTGTGTGTGATCATGCTTTGTCTAGAAGGCCTTGTTACCGTGCTGTTCTCAACTCCAATGGCTCTTATAGCATTCCTGCCTCCTCTTCAGCAGGGTTCATTGAGCCATGAGTAGAGGGATTTAATGGAGACATCCCATAGCCTTAAGTATTCCAAGGACTCTTACTCTGTACATATTCTAATTGTGGGTCTTCATATTTGTGCCCAGCTAGTGTCAAAATAAGCCTCTCTGAAGATGGAGCAAACACTTATCTATGCGTGTAGCAGAATGTCCTTAGGGATCATTTTATTGATACATTTCTTTATCCAAAGAGTAGTATTTGTTTTTCCTTTAGGTTCATAGTCTATCTAGTCTCAGATTTTTGGCCAGCCAAGTTTGAGACATGGGGCCCATCTAATAATGGAATGAGGCTTAAATTCAGTGAAATTTTCTTTGGTTAGTTCCACAACATTTGTGCCACTATAGCTATAGCACCTGTAAATCATTCAGATAGTTCACCATTTCAGGTTAAGAGGTTTATAGCTGGGTCAGCATTTATCTTTCTCTAAAGATCATCCCTCTACTATTGTATTTTAAATGATTTTCTGTCAGTTACAGTAAATATTAAGACAGGGTTCTTTCTATTTGTCACCTCTTAGTATTAGTTTGGAAAATGATACATGATTGTGTAGTTTTATTATTAAAACAAAATGAATACAGAAATATCAGTGATGGGATACGTGTGGAGGATGGAGAGTATGTTCCATTACCAATGTGGAAGCGGAAGTGAAGAGGCTCCCTATAATGAATACACAGGATAGATGTGTGGTATAGGCTGTATAAAAATGAGCTCTCGCATATGTATAGCAAAGGATGACCTATTCAGTCATCAAGGGCAGAGAGGCCCTTGGCCCTGTGAAGGTTCTATGCCCCAGTGTAGGGGAATGCCAAGACCAGGAAACAGGAGAGGGTGGATTGGTGAGCAGGGAGAGAGGGGAGGGAACAGGTTTTTTTTTTCTTTTTTTCAGAGGGTAAATTGGGAAAGGAGATATCATATGACAGGAAAATAAAGAAAATATCTAATTAAAAAAAAAACTAGCACTCAGTAGAAGGACTGAGACTTGAGAGAAGGTTTCTGATACTAATGGCTAGAACAAAATTTTAAGGTATTTAAAGGTGAATTTTAAGGGTATAAAGGGGAATTCAACATCATTGTCATTAGACATTGTGTGCAAGCAGTGTGCAGGAAGTGTGATGATGGCTGTCACATGTGTTTTTCACTGACACTTCTACTACAGTTCTGCCTTCTCACTATCTTTGTGTCACTCTCACATGCATACTTACACAAGCATGAATCAAGATATTGCAACAGTCACTGTAAAGTTGAAGGCATACAACAAAGGGCATAATTGTTAGTAGGTCCAGTGAGTCTGAAGCCAGAGCTGAGTCAATAAGGATCATCATTTACCTGAACTATTCCTGTCAGGATGGTACCATCTAATATTTCATAAAAATGAATGCTGTGCTCACCCACTTTTTCTACTAAGTTTACATGCAGTTGAAGATGGATATATGTACAATTGGTATTTTAAGATGAAGAATATGACTCACTGGTACTTTAAGAATTTATCCTAGATTACATAGAATCATTCAGATATAGTTACTATGACATATTACAGTTTACTCCTAAGGATATATTTAAAGAAAATGAAGTACATGCCTCTATAAACTTGTATAAAATGTCAATATTGTTAGCAAAGGTGAATGCTAGATAAAACCTAAATGTCTATAAAATGGTGAATAAACAAAAAGTGGTATATTTACACTGTGGAATATGATTATATTATGAATAAATTTTAAAACCATAGAATGAAAGAGGACATCACACAGGACAACATATTGGATCACAATTTTTTGAGAAATGTGATGTACAGGCTATTCTGTAAAACTAAAATTAGTGAGTGATTGCTTGGAGATGGTACCACAGAAGGGGATTGAGAGAGTACTAAGTGTTAATGGTTCCCTTTCTTGGCTGTTAGGATGCTAAAATTACATTTTGATGATGATGGCACAATTCTGAGATATTAGAATTTATATAACAGTTTAAGCTAGTGAATTTTTAGAGTATTTAGACTTGATCACTGGATTTTAAATGACAGAGCCAAATATGTGCCCTGAATTTAGTCTTGCATTGGGAACTAATATGCTAACCAATCTCTTGCTTATATATGAGGTTCATTACCAAAAGCTACTCACTGCTATTTCCATAGATGCACTAGTATTATAACAAAATGTCACAGAATCCTACTAACCTAAGAAACTGTAGTAAGCCTTCTGCACCTGTTTCCTTTTAGGAAAAATGTCTATTCTTTTTCTAAGTAAGTTTTTTTTCCACATAAGCTTCCAGGTTCTAATCTCTTCTGTTACTCTGTGATGTTGGCCCAGCATTGATTATGCTTGTGAAAGTATCTCATTTTATTGATTGTCTTTTGACTCTAAACATTCTCATGTGATCTTATCATTCAAAGAGAAACACCATAAAATGAAATTCTATCAGGGACTTCTGTTTCTCCACAAACTATCAACTTAAACCTTGTTTTATGGATTTTCAAATTCCTTACAAGATGCTACTTGATGCTTCCATTTATCCATCTGAAGTTTCATTTTTAAAATAATTATTGCAATGAAGTTAGAAAAATAAAACTGATCAACAAAAACACTGTATAGTGTTAGAAACACTCATCAACCTTAAAAATGCCAACCATGAGGTCTAAAATGTTTAGCAATCTAAGAACATACTGGATTTTGGTAATAAATAAACTAATTTAATTTTGATGTCATTATAATGACATAAGATGTGCCAACAATGTAAATAGTTGAGTTAAAGAAAATGATACTCTTTTTAAGAAAAATAATATAATTTTATGATTTTATTTTCTTTCAGTTTCAAATATTTTATACATTGAAAGGGAGTTTGGACACTAAGGTATATCACAAATCATGTTTTAATTACTAAATCTGATTTGTACTTCTCAGAATCAATTTTTTCATCTTATTCGTATTTGAACAAAACATATTACCCTTATAAATTATAAACTGCACTTTAAGAATAATTTGGTGGAGAGAAAGCCTGAGTTTTCTCACTGCTTTCCCTGATGGTATAAGGGCAATGGCTTTGAAAAATTAACTTCCATGAAGTATTTCACTCAGTCACTAACAAATTTAAGTTATAATGTCTAAAAATCTCAGTGACTTAACAAAGGCTGAAAGTGATCTGGCAGTAATTTTAAAAACAATAATTGAAAATAGTTGCTTAATATAGGTATAAGTTATTCTCATTTTAAATTAATAACTTGGAGAAGGAACTTTTACAGAATGTATTTTTTTAAACTCTATGTATTTAACATTAAATATTAGATATTTTAACTTTTTCTTCTACTTGTGAACTGTCTCCATATTCATGTACATGTTTCCTTGTAGGGAGAAGTGAATGGTGTCTTTATTTGCTAGAGTAACTATGTTCTATGTTACACACCCTTCTGTATAGCATAAACAGAAGCATGCCCTAGATGGATATATAATGATGTTATATTTAAGACTTAGAGATGAGGGCAAACTCTTGATTGACACACACTTTGAATTCAATTTTACAATACAGAGCACAAAGGTACTCTTGCAGTTTAATAAATCAAGCATGGTTTTTAGTGTGTTAATTCTCTAATATAGAGAATTTAGCCAATATAAAACTGCTGATAAGAAAATAATTCTTTCATTCAGAAGAAATGGTTGAAGAATTTGAATGGTTTCAATTCTTTCTCAGTGTAATAAGCCCTAGCTATGTAACTGAGAAATAGAATCTTTTCAGACCTTAAAATATCACATACAATATTTGAATCTTAATAAAAAATGTAAGGACTTGCTTAAAGAGCTGGTAGCTACATGATTTGATTTTTGCTCGCACAGAACAATATCAAGAGTCTTGTCCAAGGTCCAAGAATGATTTCAAACATAATCATTCTGATTTTAAAGTATTGTTATCTGAAATACAGGAATATTGTTTTGCATCTGAGCACTGTGAGTTTATGAGAGAACATAGTATAAGGAAACTGAAATATTCTCCTTAAAACATAATTCCAGATGCTTGGAAATCAGATCTCTTCCATGTAGTCAGAAAAGGTTTCTGAGGAGAGAGGTCATAGAGATGTCGATAAGAATAAGGAAGAAATTATGGAAGTGTGTATAGTTTGGGGGCAATGAGCTTCTACCACACAAGCCTGTGATGTTTCTGGTGTTATTAACAAACAGACTAATATACATGTGAAATCAAACGTGATTTTCCAAGAACCTTACATTGAGTGAAGTCAGTTCATAGTCGAAATGAGCTCTGGTGGAAACAGAAGTAGTTCAACAGGTGTAACTAAACTGAGTCTAGAGTAATATGCAAAGGTCAGACAACTGAGAAACAGAACTGTCACTGAAAAGGACAATTTTACCCTTGGACAAAGTTCTTGTATGGGAGAAGAAAGGAAGAGGACACATATGAACAAATACAAACACAATGAAATAGAAAAATGCAGTTACTTGGGGACAAGAAAGAGAGGTGTTCAAGAGAGACAGGAAATAGTTTAACAGAGCTATTTGCTAGTGATTTTAAGGGGAATGAAACATGGTGGCAAATATCAGCTGGAGTAGGAAGCATTTCATTACGGATGCTTAACAGACCACATTGAAAGACCATAATAATTACAAAGGCTCTAGAGTCAGCAAGTCTAAACTTATATAGTGTTGAAAATAAATGGCCATGGGCAGTACCAAAACAGCGTTAGGCTTGTTTTTATACTTTATTTTCTTAAGAAAATTAACATCACAAAGAAAATTAAGATGGATTTCTGGATACGATATAAATAATACAGGACATATGACATTTTACAGTAAAGATTCTCTCAAAATATTCCCTTGACAAACTTACGTGGTCTACTATGGTGCCAGCAGGTGGATTATGAATGGCAAACTGGTGTTAGAGCTAGCTGTTATGGTAGTGTTGTGCTTTGATTTCTATATTTTTTCCTAATGAAATGTAGGCATATTTTAGTATGAAATGTGGGTTTAAATAAGTGCAAGAACTGATGCCATCCATCATCTCAATTGCCATACATAAAAATACCTTGTCAATTTCTATGACTGACATTTCTATTATTCCTTAAACTGCTGAAGCAACACTACACAAGTATCCTGCAGAAGTAGTAGGTGATAAAGTAGATATTTCTATGGCCCACTAGTCTAGCAGCAAATATTTCAACTATGTGTCACGGGAATTTGAGTATCTTTCTGGATTACATTTCAATTTGGCCTTGCTGTAGAATATATAAGATGAAAAGATCCATTTGGTTAACCACTGTTTCTTCTACTTGTGAAAAATTGATAACAGAGGTTCTTGTTTTCTTTGCATATATTACTGTCTTAGAAAATTAAAAAGTTCTTTCATGAGGGACATAAGAGAATGGTACTTAAAATGTTTTTAAAAATAGCAAAATCTTGTAGGATGTGTGTGTGTGTGTGTGTGTGTGTGTGTGTGTACTATTGAAAATACAATATCCCATGAAAATAAAATTTTCTAGCAAAATACTCATTGTCTGGCTTGGTAAACTTCCTTTCTAATTGTTAGTCAGGGAAGCTGAAGATATTGCTAAAACAATATAGGGTATTTGCCTATATTATCTACATAGGCTAAATTACCCTATCACCTTTTGCCCTTCTGGATAAGGAAGGTAAGGCTTTATTTCTAAAGATACCACACACTTCAGACAAAGAACTTGAAATAATCAATCTGTATCTGAACTTGGAATAATCAATCTGTATCTGACCTCAGAAGCCTTTTCTGTTTGACTTTCTCTTACAGAATGAGAAAGAGCTGCCAAGGGAGAAAAACACTTGATACTCCTATCTATCTATAATCTCCATGTCTTAGGGTTTCTATTGTTATGAAGATACACCATGAGTAAGGCAATCTTCTTTAAAAAATACACTATTTAATGTGGTACTTGCTTATAGTTTCAAAGATTCAGTCCATTATCATAATTGTGAGGATGATGGGGGCATGCAGGCAGGTATGCTGCTGGAGCAGTAGCTAAGAGCTTGACACCCTGATCCATAGGTAGCAGGTAGAGGAAGATAGATGATAAATAGGTAGATAGGTAGATAGATAGATAGATAGATAGATAGATAGATAGATAGATAGATAGATAGATAGATAGATAGATTATTGATAGATAGATTGATAGATGATAGATGATAGATAGATAGATGAAAGAAAGAGAGAGAGAGAAAGAGAGAGAGAGAGAGAGAGAGAGATTGAGCTTTGTATGAGCTTTTGAAATCTCAAAGCCAATCCTCAGTGACATGCCTTCGCCTCTAACAAGGATATATGTACTCCAATAATGACATTCCTCCTAATCTTTCCAGACAATTAACTGGAGACTAAGCATGCAAATTTATAAGACTGTTGATATTTTCATTCAAACCACTACAAACTATAAACCATAAAAATTACCAGGATGGAAAGCCTTTCTGAAAGGTATAACAGTGCCACATATCCTGGAGGTAATCAACAGCCACCTCATTAGACTTCAAGCTTGCTTAATAGGCAGAAATTCATTGCTGAAACAGCAAAATTAGCCAACTGCCCATGGTTGGTGAGGTAATAGAACTAGAGAACTATATATGCTTGGATTGCATTCTAAATACTTGTCCTTACATACATCCATAGATGTAGCTTTAACCAAGTGGTAAAACAAGCTTACTTTTTTGAAGCATACACAGATTATAACAGAAAGCCTCAACTACATACAATGCAAACTGCCCTTATCCAGTTAATAGACTTTCAACATAGCCCTTATACTTAAGCCTCTGGGAACATCTAGGAGGAGGAAGTCAAAGGAATATAAGATCCAGAGGACCAGGACCACTGCTGAGAAATACTGTCTTCTAAAATAAGAAAAAGAGAACTGGTAATGGGGGTGTGGATAGAATGATGGATGTAGAAGTTCAGGGTAAAATAGGATCAAATATGATTGAGATACTTTGTGTGACATTCTCAAAGAAAATTAATATCATTTTCTTATTGAAATCAAGATTTTTAAGCTGGGCAGTGGTGGTGCGTGCCTTTAATCCCAGCAATTGGGAGGCAGAGGCAGGCAGATTTCTGAGTTGGAGGCCAGCCTGGTCTACAGAGTGAGTTCCAGAAGAGCCAGGGCTACAAAGAGAAACCCTGTCTCAAAAAACAAAACAAAACAAAACAAAACAAAACAAAACAAAACAAAAATAAAATCAAGATTTTTGTCACCAGCCAATTCCTTTTAATTATGACATAAGTATAATAAGACAGGGATGCATGTGGTTCTATGGAGTAATATATTAGAAGTCATTTATTTCCTTAATGCAGTGACTTCTAACAGTCTTAAGAAAGATCATGTAAAAATTGGTCCTTTGGTAGTACAACCCAATATTTGTAACAAGGTGTTCAAGAAAGAGCTTGTTTTGATTTATTAATTTAGAGATTCCATATCATTATTGACTTGCTTTATTGCATAAATAATTAGGAGAGTTTGTAACATAGCAAGCTACTCAGTAATAGCAGTAAGTTAAATTTGGAAGGAAGTAGAGATTGGTGCCTCAAATTTATAAGTATTCCTCTAATAATAGAATGATCTCTCACAAGGATATACCCCCTAAATATCACTTAAGGTCTTGATAATGCCACATGGTAAGTCAAGTCTTTAGGAACACTTATCCAAACCACAGCATTGCCTTATGATACTGTTGCAAATTTTCAATGAATGTAGAATATGGCAGAACCTTCCCCAAATAAATAGAGGTTTCAGGGGACCAATCACTGGGCAAGCGTTAGGAAGGACTTCCAGGTCAGACAAGGGAAGAGGAGAAGCAGAAAAAAGGTGTCTTGCTTTTGGAGGGAGAGCTTGGAGGACAATACGTAGCTGAAAAGAGGCTCCGGGTTTAGATGGCAAATTGCCAGGATTTGCCACCAGAGGAGTTATGTTTAGGATAGGTTAAAAAATTAGCTTGCTATTTACTGTGCCCAGTGACTGAGTTATCTGTTGATTGTGAATTAAGTTTGAGTGGTATTTTCTTTCACACTGTGACTGAACTGGGTTCCAGAGAGAAAAGTATGACAGCAAAGTTTGGGCTTATCAGAAATATACCCCAAAAGGCCATGGGAATTTGGAAGTGTGGGGCTGGTGTAAAAATGACCCATCAGTGGGAAGTTAGTGAGCAGGGTAGAGAGATTTCGGAGCTCCAGGACAGAGAGTCTGCATGAGATGAGACCAGACTGGCCTGCCTGTCAGTGCACTGCTGGCATAGCATGGATTATTTTTTCTTTAATTGTATCACTAGTTGTATTTAATACAAGAGTTAATGAAAGGGCATTAAAGGTACAAGAAGCCAAACTGCTTTCAGATTAAAATTATCACATCATCATGAAGATAGGTTGAGGGCCTAGGGAATATTTTGCTTACAAAATGAAATTGAAGACATTGAAAAACAGGAGAAAAGAGCATTCTGAATTATTGTGGTAACAGAAGATTCAGATTTGAGTTTAGTATGTGAAGAACTCTATGCTATCTGGAAAGGCCTCAGATTGATAGTATCCCCATACACAGGGGTTTTCTTAACACTGGAAATAGTTTGACATGGAACAACTCCTGAGAATCCACAGAAAAGATGTACTGGCAACTAAGATCAAGCCTTCTGGTGTTGTTTGCTCTGGTGCTGCTCAATGAATGTATATGCCATACAGATTTTGTCAGACAATTAGTATTATAAACATAACAGTTGCTATTTTCTTTTTTTAAGTAATCAAAATAATGTATAATAGTTAAATGCCTCATATATACATGATATCTTCTGAAGCAAAAATTAATATGTACTCAACCAGTTTTTAAAATCTATTTGGAACATTAAACATGATAGAAGTAGAAAAAAAACTCTTATGAAGTCCACTATGAAAGGAAATTGTGAAAAGTTCTTGATTAGACAGAAACCCTTCTATTTCCAAGTGAGAATATGCCCCATATCTGTGGCTTCATAGAATGAATTGGGTAGTGTTCCCCCAGCAAAACTCTCAATTACCATAGATGGAGAAAACAAGACATTCCATGTCAAAACCAAATTTACATAATACCTTTCCACAAATCCTGCCCTACAAAAGATAATAGATGGAAAATGCCAACACAAGGAGGGAAAATACACTTTAGCAAAAGCAAGAAAATAATCTTCTTTCAACAAACCCAAAAGAAGATAGCCACGCAAACATGAAAAAATAACATCAAAAATAACAATAAGCAACAATTACTCTTCCTTAATATCTCTTAACATCAATGGATTCAATTCCCCAATAAAAAGACATAGACTGGATACATAAACAGGGTCCAACATTTTGCTACATATAGGAAATGCACATCAGTGTCAAAGACAGACACTACCTCAGAATAAAGGGCTGGAAAACATTCTCCAATCAAATGGTCTCATGAAACAAGCTGAAGTAACCATTCTAATATCAGATAAAATCAACTTTCAACTTAAAGTTACCAAAAAGGAGAAGAAAGGACACTTCATACTCATCAAAGGAAAAATCTACCAAGAATTCTCAATTCTGAACATCTATGTTTCAAATGCAAGGCCACCCACATTCATAAAACAAACTTTGCTAAAGCTCAAAACATACATTGTATCTCATGCAATAATAGTCGGAGACTTTAATATCCCACTATTATCAATGGACAGATCATGGAAACACAAACTCAACAGAAACACATTGAAACTAACAGAAGTTATGGACAAAATGGATTTAACAAATATCTATAAAATATTTCATCCTAAAACAAAAGAATATACCTTCTTCTCAGCACCTCATGGTACCTTCCCCAAAATTGACCATATAATTGGTCACAAAACAGGCCTCAACAGATACAAGAAGACTGAAATAATCCCATGCATCCTATCAGATTACCAAGGACTAAGGCTCATCTTCAATAGCAATAAAAACAACAGAAAGTCCACATACACAGGGTAACTGAACAATGCCCCACTCAATGATAATAAAGGTCAAGGAAGAAATGAAGAAAGAAATTAAAGACTTGAGAAATTATTGAAAATGAAGGCACAACATAGCCAGACTTATAGGACACAATGAAAGCAGTGCTAAGAGGAAACTCACAGCTCTGAGTGCCTCCATAAAGAAACTGGAGACAGCATACACAGCATGGATTGTTTTCTAGTATTTTATGGATTGTTGTAATTCTACAACAGAATTTTAGATCTTAAGTGCATTCAGACATTCCAAAGGTCTGGTGTGTTCATAGAAAAGTTAGTGAATCATCTTTACTACAAAGGATATATATCTACATCATATATATATATATATATGTATATGTATATATGTATATATACACATATATATGCATGGATAAATAGATGCATAAGAGAAAAGGCCAAAAAAATCTTCCACATTGCTTTAGAAAGTTTTGATTTTACTTTCCATTCATTCTTATGCGTCAGATTATATTTTAATGCAGCACTGTGATCACATTTACATGTTTGGAAAATGTCCATAATGTGTCAGGATATTTGATCACACCTTGAACCCCAAGGTTGTATTATTTACTGGAAAAAGCTATTTCCAGTTGTGCTATGGCTCAGTCCTTGGCACACACCTTTAATCCCTTTGGCTGGAGTACAGACACACCTTTAGTATACATCTTTAATCCCAAACAATGAAAGTAAAGTTATTTTGTTGAAGAAAATGATGTCTAATTGAGTGGCAACCAAAGTGATGAATCAGGGAAACTTTTGACAAACTAAAATATACCCAGTTCTCACAGGAGAAGAGAGAGGAAACAAAAGCTAGTTACCAAAGCAGTGCTGTGAAGCAAAGAGGAGGAAGTTTCATTTGGAAAGTTATGCAGAGACAGGTTGCAGAGAATGAACAAGCTAGACACAGGTGAAGACAGAATGAGCCAGAGAATGAGCAGCCACAAGATTTGAGCATATTGCCAAAGTTAGTATAAAGCCAAGCAGAGAAATTCAAGAGAAATCCAAAAATGCCAGATTGAATCAGAGGAGTTGTGAGCCAGAGCAGCTGAGTTGAACCAGCCAGAAATCAGAAAGAACTAGGAATGGGTGAGGTTATTCAGTAGCAAGTCTCAAAGGGTGAAATCATTCCAGGCCTAGGTAAGATTGTACAGAGGCTGTAATGGAAGATTCTAGGTCTAGACCTAGGTTAATAGAATGGGCCAGTAAACCTCTGAGATTATAATTAGCAGAAGAATAAAACATATTTTACACCATAATGCTTAGTGACTGTTCCGATTGGGGGAGAAGAGAGGCCAGGTCAGTTGAGAGGATATTGTGAGAATGTCTTCTGAGAAGAATACAGACTTTGAAAAACATCAGCAGGAATGGAGAGCATCACAAAGTTTGGCCATGGGTAAGAAATTAAAGTCAGACTAGAAAGTACAACTTATTCCCAAACTCCATGAAACTTTTTTTTTAGGGGGGGAATCATCTTAGATTTTGCGGAGCACCAACTATTACCAACAGTCAAAGGCAGATCTGCTTGGGATACATAATTGCATTTATGTTTCCCCATTGTGGATTATAGAATGTAAATCTGGCAGTGACTGGGACACCAAAAATAACTTTAATGTGTTCCTGCACAGTATCTCTGGTGGATGTCTCCACTGAGAGTGACTAGGGTATAATGGCATTCTGAAGTTAATATATGAAAGAATAAGTAATATTTATATCCAGGTATCATTTTGGTGTGGTAAAGGAGAAAATGATTTAAACATTTGGCCAATAATGCTGCATTTTGCCTTTTTATAGACTTTTAGAGAGAAAAATTAGAGCATTAGCAAAAAAGAAATTAAATGGCCCTGGTGTGATATCGTCTTTGTGGTTTGTGTTGCTGTTGTTGCTTTTTCCAAGTTTCATTCTGTAAGTGAGGATGCTATGAACAACAGAAATGTGCAGAGATTCAATATCCTTCTGCCCTCCAGGAATTCATTTACTGATAAAATGGCTATTCTGTCAAAAATTATCATCATGAAAAGAGATATCACTTTCTTTTTTCCTATTCCAGAAAATTGTATGTGTTGTTCTTTCATGGGGCACTACTGTAGAAAAACGCTCATACATAAGATTGTATTCCTGGCAATTCAATATCTCAAGATTATGGCTGGTTGATCCTATTGTACTGAGATATTTAAATATTTATAATGGAAATGTTAGATGTGAAAGAATATGCATTCTATGAAAAATGTAGATTTCAGTTCTTGAGAAGTGGAGAAAGGAAACCCTAAGAAGATCCTCCTGTTTTGAAAGGTATTCAAAACACTACCAGGTAATGTTTGAATCTTTGTGATGGCTACCTAAATGAGCCACCATTGTGATGGGTACCTAGGTGAGCCACTATTGTGATGGATACATAGGTGAACCACTTAGTACAGTAACCACAAAATTCACACTTGTCAAATTAGTCCTGTCTATGATTAAAATAATTAAAACAGCCCTTTCATTTCCATGTGATATCTTATTCATAGCATCTATTATTTTAGGACTCACTGAATTTTTGTTTCTATTGAGGTTTTACTTGCAAGCACTGATCGACAAGACAAAATAATTTTTAATAGTGATAAACAATAAGAACAAATATTACTGATACTTTCTCTGTTTCCTTATGCCTCTCTCCTTACTAGACAGTCTCACAAATGAAACATCTTTATATATCTAAGATTTTTCCATTGTTGGTGGGATTGCAAGCTGGTACAACCACTCTGGAAATCTGTTTGGTGGTCCCTCAGAAAATTGGACATTGTATTACCTGAGGACCCAGCTATACCACTCCTATCCAAAAGATGCCCCAACATATAACAAGGACACATGACCCAGTGCATTCATAGCAGCCTTATTTATAGTAGCCAGAAGATGAAAAGAACCCAGATGCCCTTCAATAGAGAAATAGATACAGAAAATGTGGTACAATTACACAATGGAGTACTGCTCAGCTATTAAAAACCAGGAAAGGGTATAACATTTGAAATGTAAATAAAGAAAATATCCAAATAAATTGTTTTTTCTTTTCTTTGTAAAACAGAGTTGAGAGTTTTGGGGTCACTGAATTTTATGTAAGAAGTAACTCTTTATATATGCAGCACATGAAGGGAGTTCTCATCCATTGAGCAGCTAGACTAATACTTTGGAAAGTAATTTTTTTTTTTGAAATTTTCTTTTGGATTTAGGTAAATTTTTCATTTCAAATGTATTTTCTTCCTTTAATGAATTATAAATTTTAGATGGTTTTTAGTAAGTACTTTCATTAGTTATATCTATGTACATACTTGTTATACACTTTTATAAGAAGCCTAATTAATTAGCAACACTCCATTGCTCCCATACTGTTTTGTACACAATATAATTTGCAATGTTTTCCAAAATTTTTATATGCAAAATTAATTACATTTTACAATAAATATTAAATTAATGCGCAAACACATTTCTGTATTTTTATATTATTTTATTGTACTAGTGCCTACAGATCAGTTTCTTCTTTATATTGAAGTGTCTTCTTTAGCATATTTGCACATAATTTACTTGTACAGGAGTTTTGGGATGACTTTGAGAACAACAGGGGTTTTCTCTGTTCTGATATGCTTAGCTTTGCAAGCTAATATCTCAGAAACTCAAAGGCGACCAAAGCCAAACCAAGCCAAAAACTCTTGAGTTCTTGTCTCTTGGTTTGAAGAATGAAATTCAATGACCACAGAGGATAATTTTTAGAAAAGCATTTTATTATGAAAGCTTAAGGAAGAGAAGGATGGTAGAGCTCTTACATTGAAGGAGGGTTCTCTGGGAAAGGGAATCCATTGTGAGTCACTGCTGGGAAGTTCAAAAGGTTTTAGTGGATAGGATAAGGGATGGAATAAGTTGCTCAGCCCAGTTTTCATTTCAGGTGTGGATGTTCTCATGGTTTTCAGTCATATCCTCAGCATGATTTCCATGATAGTGTAGTCCTTTAGGAAAAAGAGATAAGGGACAACCAGACATATTTCTTGTATCTCCAGATTTTGTTCATGGTTAAATCAGGGAGAATTTTGGCTTAGGCATGTCTGACATCTCTGGCTTTTGGTAAGGAAAAGGTAATGAGCATTTTTAAGGACATCTCTAGCTTTTAGTCAAAAAATTGGTATAAGCAAACTTATGCAATATTTTATAGATGTCATTAAAGCTGTATGTTATTATTACATACTAGAAAACTTAGCACTTTGTTCTGAATCTGAAATGATATTCTGGGACATTATACTTAGGATGATGTGAACAATTATATATTCACACAAGAT
The DNA here is from genome assembly GCF_008632895.1 of Mastomys coucha. Taxonomy (NCBI): domain Eukaryota; kingdom Metazoa; phylum Chordata; class Mammalia; order Rodentia; family Muridae; genus Mastomys; species Mastomys coucha. The sequence goes on from NW_022196911.1 coordinate 87,882,673, forward strand.
ATAGAACCACCATATCTACATGATGGTTCTATATTTAGTGAGTTCAAAGACTTTTCCTCCTCCTCCTTCTTTTAATATAAATACATTTCTTAATTTTTTTGTTTCTTCTTTCTTTTTTTCAGATCCCATCTATCTTCTTCTCCCAGTCCCTCCTTTTTAACTCCCCTCAATCACCCACCAACACTAATGCACTTCTGTAAAGAAAGGGGCAAGTCTCTCACAGATATCAAGCAACCATGGCATATCAAGTTGTAGTAAGACTATGCACCTCTTCTTGAGCTGAGGCTAGACTAGGCAGACCAATATCAGGCAAAAGATTCAGAGAGAACACATGTTCCCACTATAAGAAGACCAAGCTAACCAACTGTTCACATATACAGAGGGCTTATGTCAGTCCTCTTCAGACTCACTTGTTGTCAGTTCAGTCTCTGTGTGCTCTTATAAGTCAGGATGGTTGAATTTGTGAGTCCTTTTATTTTTGTGGTGTCCTTCACCCCTCTGGCTCCTACAGTCATCCTCCCTTCTTTCATAGGATTCCCTGAGCTCCACAGAATGTGTGCCTGTGGGTCTCTGCATCTATTTCCATCAGTTGCTAGATAGAGGCTTTCTATAGACAATTGGGCAAGGCACCAATCTATGAGTATATCAGAATATCCTTCATTAGGAATCATTTTCTATCCTAACGGATTTTATGAGGTTACTTACAGGAGTATGAGTGAGGTGCTGCTTGCAGAAAAATAAATGACTCAAAAAACAACTGTGCCAGCAAAGCCCACCCTAACATGGGTGGCAGCTCATAAAAGATGAAAACATGGCACTCACTGAACCGTCTTCAGGGAATTCAGCAGAATGGGGACTGTGCTTTCCACAAAACTCACTGGATCTGAGACCTTTCCAGGCAGGTAAGAGGGACTCTGCTGTTTCCAGGTAGTCTAGAGCCATTTTTTACTTATTCTTGGCTGCTTGCCTGATCTGGTTCTTCTGGGCATCTCTGCTGGTCTGAGCTACTTCTATGTTGCACAGCTTGCCTAAAAGTGTCCCTCAAAATACCTCAGATATTATAGCTTTGGGAATCAGAGGCCTATTGAGTCCTGTGAGTTTCAAGGACCTCCTGAAGCCTGTGTTGGTTTACTCCCTGAGCTCAAGTAGCTTCCCCATAGAAGGAAATTTCTGACTTTAGAATATTCTGGGACTCAAGGAGCCTCCTTACAGGATAGGACATTCTCCCTCCCTTTTAACATCTAGCCTATTCACCAGTTTCCAGCCAAGATAGATTTAACTCTGAGAAAATTACTATGTAACAAATGCCCACCTGAAGTTCATATTGAGACTTCTTAGTCCCCAGTTTAGCATATTACTTTGAAGACAATACTTCTTTTGGGACTGTGATCATCAACTTGTGGGTTGCAACTCCCATGGAGTCACATATCAGATATCCTGCATATCTGATTTTTATATTACGATTCATAACTGTAGCAAAAACTACAGTTGTGAAGTTAAATGTTATTGTTGGTTTTAATACAAATATTTATTTTGCTTTGTATTTTGTTCATGAATACCAAATTAAAAATATAATTTATGAAAGCACAATTAATTTAATGAGACTAGTTTCATATGAGCATAAATCCTCTAATAATATTTTAAATGTAGTGATATTTTGGTCACCAATGTTTATCTTCACTGACTGCTAAGTGGCAGATAACTCCTTCAATCCCTCATTTCTTTTTTCCTCAATAATTTATCTTTTTATTCATTTTATGTTTGATTACAGCTCCCCCTTCCTCATCTCCTTTCAGTTCTGCCATTACAAATCCCTCCCCTGTTATTCCCTCCCATTGTCCTTAGTGATGGGGAAGACCCCCTTTATGTATCATATCACTTTGGGACATCTAGTCCCAGCAGGACTAGACATCTTCTCTATCTCACTAAGGCCCAACTAGTTTCTTCAGGTAGGGTAGAGAATCCAATGGGAGGCAACAGAGTCAAAGCCCCTGTCCCAATTGTTAAAAGGCTACATGAACACCAAGTTGCACATTTGCTACAAGTAAATAGGGTCCCTAGATTCAGCCCAAGCATGTTCTTTTGTTGGTTGTTCAGTCTCTGTGAGCCCCCATGGGCCAAGGTTAGTTGGCTCTGTAGGTCTTCTTTTGGTGTGTTTGACCCGACTGGCTCACTTAATTCTATCCCCAACTCTTCCCCAAGACTCCTGGGCTCTGCCAATGCTTTTCTGTTATGTCTCTGCATCTGTTTCCATCCACCTCCACAGCTGGATGGAGCCTCTCAGGAGACAGGTATACTAGGTTCATGCTTGTAAGCATAACAGAGTATCATTAATAATATCAGGGGCTGGTTCCTTCACATGTGTTGGGTCTCAGGTTGGAGTAGTTATTGGTTGCTGTTCCCTTAAGTCTTTGATCCATCCGTGAGTATCTTGTAGATAGGACAAATTTGGCTTGAAGGCTTTGTTGGCAGCATGATGGCCCTCCCCTCCCCACCATGTTTCCTCTGGAAGCCCATGACCTTTGTAGGAGGTAGCATCTTCAGGCTCTGTATCCCTTCCTGGTAGGAATCTCAGCTGGGGTCACCCCCATAGACTTCAAGTAGCAGTCCTCATCCTATGCCTCCAGCTAGTCCCAGAGATCCCCCCCCCACGCCCCTGTCACATTGCACTCGCAGCTCTCTCCCAGGTCCTCTCTCCCAATACTTAATCACCATCCCAGTTCCCCTCCTCATTTCCCCTTCCACTCAGTTACCTCTCTCCATCTGCTTCCTATGAGTATTTTTTTCCAGTTCTTTAGTGAGATTCAAATATCCTTCCTTCTTCCTTCCTTATTACCCAATTTCTTTGAGTTGTGAATTGTAGCATAGTTATCCTGCATTTTATGACTAATGTTGACTTATAAGTGCATACATTGCCATATGTGTCTTTCTGGGTCTGTGTTACTTCACCCAAGTTGATATTTTTAAGTTCCATTTATTTGCTTGCAAACTTCTTGATGTCTTTGTTTTTTAGTAGCTGAATAGTATTTTTGTTGTATAAATGTAGCATATCTTCTTTATCCATTCTTTTATTGAGAGGTATCTAGGTTGTTTTTTGTTTCTTGCTATTATGAGGAAAGCTTCTATGAACCTAGTTGAGCAAGTGTCCCTGTAGCATACTGGGGAATCTTTTGAATATATGCCCAGGAGTATTATACCAGAATCCTGAGGTGTAATTATTCCTAATTTTCTGAAAAACCGCCAAACTGATTTTCAAAGTGATTGTACAAATTTGCATTCCCAGCAGCGAAGGAGGAGTGTTCCCTTTGCTTTACATCCTTGTCAACATATGCTGTCCCTTGGGTTATTAATCTTAACCATTCTGAAAGGTGTGAAAAGGTATCTCAGAGTCACTTTTACTTGCATATCTCTGTTGACTAAGTATGTTGAACATTTCCTTATGTATTTCTCAGCCACTCAAGCTTTCTCTGTGGAGATCTATATTTAGGTCTGTACTCCAAATTCCGATTGGGTTACTTGGTTTGTTAATGTCTAATTTCTTGAGTTTTTATATATTTTTGATCTTAGTCCTCTGTCAAATTTAGGGTTGGTGAAGATCTTTTCCATTCTCTCTGTTTTGTTCAAATAATGGCATCCTTAGCTTTGCAAAAGCTTTTCAGCTTTATGAAGTCCCATTTACTAATTGCTTAATGCCTGAGCTATTGGTGTTCTATTTAGGAATTTGTTTCCTGTTACAATAAGTTCAAGACAATTCTCTACTTTCTCTTCTATTAGACTATGTATCTTGTTTTATGTTAGGGTCTTTGATTTACTCGGACTTGAGTTTTGTCCAGGGTGATAGATATGGATCTATTTGCATTCTTCTGTATACAAAAATCTAGTTAGACCAGCACTACTTGCTGAAGATTCTTTTCTTCCATTGTATGGTTTTGGCTTCTTTGTCAAATAACAAGTATCCATAATTGTATGGTTTTATTTCTAGGTCTTCAATTCTATTACATTGATCAGCCTGCCTGTTTTAATGCTAATAGCATGTTTTTATTACTTGTGCTCTGTAGTGGTGCTTGAAATCAGGGAGAGCGATACCTCCAGAAGTTCTTTGATTATTTTAGCTATCCTGGGTTTTTTGTTTTTCCACATGAAGTTTAGAATTGCTCTTTGAAGGTTTGTAACTGTGTTGGAATTTTGATGGGAATTGCATTAAATATGCAGATTGCCTTGGAATGATGGCCATTTTTAGTATGTTAATCCTACTGATCCATGAGCACGGGAGATATTTCCATCTTTTGATATCTTCCTCAATTTCAATTTCTTCCTTAAGTTAGTACATACCATGTATGTACTTTTGTGTCTTGGTTACCACACTCAGGATGATATTTTCTAGTTCCGTCCGTCTGTCTGCAAAACTCATGATGTCCTTGTTCTTATAGCTGAGTAGTATTACATTGTATACATGAAACACGCTTTCTGTATCTATTCTTCATTTGAGGAACATCTGGGTTGTTTCCAGCTTCTGGATAATACAAATAACATTGCTATGAATATAGTGGAACATGTGTCCTTATGGTATGGTGGGGCTTCTTTCAGATCCTCAGGTAGAACTATTTCGGATTCTATGTAGAGCCACTAGATCAATTTCCAAAGTGGTAGTAGCAATTTGCAATCTTACATGCAATAGAAGAATGTTCCTTTTTTCTCCATGTCCTCACCAGCATATGCTGTCACTTGAGATTTTGATCTTAGTCATTCTGATTGGTATAAGTTGGAATCTCAGGGTTACCATCTTTATAAGATTGGATGTAAGGACATTTTTCGGTTCTTTAGTTGTGTTAAGATATTCAGGGCTTGCTGTAGTAGGGTTGCCATGCTTTGAAGGTGCCATATTGCCCTAGCATTTGTTGATTGTGTTCTTATGTTGGCCTTTCGCCATCTGACTTTCTATGAATGTTCCTGATATAGAAGATATTAAGGAGCCAGGCCTAATCAAGATGTTTCTGGTGTATCAGGCCTCTAGTGGGCAGCCTTGGGCTTGAACATGGAACTCAAAAGACATTGCAAGTCTCCTACTAGCTGGGTATGCCATGAAAGGCTGGAAAATTGGGTTGAGGCAAGGGATCTGACCTGTTTCTCTCTGGATTTGCATGTGTGATGAAGGCAGACAGAGATAGCTGGATAATGGAGCTAGGGCCAGGGAGCAGCAGGCTGCTTAGGGCAACTAGATGTGCCCCAGGGGCACAGTGAAATAATTTTATGGTTGTGGGTGACCACAATATGAGAAAAGGTGTTAAAGAGCTATCGCATTAAAAAGATTAAGAATTACTGCTTTAGCAACTGGAGCTAGCTGGTGGAAGTTGCTCATTAATAGGAGTAGAGTATTGAATTTCTAATCCACACAGTGCTCTTTATTTGCCATACAATCTGGCAGTCTGTCACATGTTTCTGCTGCATGAACAGAATCTCCTAATTGTTTTTCTTTTCCGCCTTGGTGGACAGATCTCCTTGCACCCATAAACCCAAATCAACTTTTCCTCCCATATGTTGTTTACATCAAATACTTTGGTCTTAGCCATGTAAGGGTAACTAACATACCATGTCACAAACACCATACTGACTCAGTTGAGCTGAGAGAAGTCACAAGTTAGTCCATAAACGATTCCAAATTTTAGTTTTACATGTGGCTTTTAACAATTGCCCTGATGAACTGATTATTGAGAACCTTATTGTATTTATCATCCTATTTCACATTTATTTTCAATCAATAGTAAATATTAACTCTAAAGAGATAATTAATGACATAAAATGTGATATATTGACACAAGTCTATACTATTCTGTTATATTCAAATCACATCAATATCAAGTATTTACCTTTTTGTGGTAAAATGCTTCTTCCTTTTCTCTTATTCTTTTGTTTAATCATGCCTAAAACTGTATCTAGGATAGCTTTCAGCTCCCACTCCTCATTCCTATATTTCCCAAGTGGTGCTAGAGTTGCATATGCCACATACCTAGTTTTTATGGAGCTTGGTATCAAACTTTGGACTTCCTGAATGGTGAACAAACACAATGATAGAGTCCCTACCTATCCAGCACCATTTTGATTCCTGTCTATTTCAGCTAAATGTTGAGCTAAATGTTGTCTTCACTCAGCATAGAAATCTGTTACTTTATATTGTGTTGTTGGTAAAAAGTTATTTTTCATAACCTGTATAGCAATTTTCATTATCTATTAGTATTTCTTTTTGTTTTATCTTTCCTCTTATTATTCTGTGGTTCTGCTCTAATGTATGATATAATATATATAATTCTCCTACTCTGAGTTCAATAAAAACTCTTGTAGTATACCTCTTGTCTGATCTTCTAAATGCCCCTGGAATAGAACATGGTTCCTGTAATTCTATTCGTTCTAGCAACAAATAATATTTCATCCTTCAAAAGATGCCATATGCCCTCTGGGTCAGCACTAGTTTCCAATTCCAGTATTTTCTAAAACTTCTGCTCTCACTTCCAGGTTCATTTTTACAAAAGTATCTCTCCTTTACCTTTTCTAAAAATTAAGGGAATGTTACTTCAATATGACTCTGGTAGTTTCAATGTCTGTTTCTCACCAAGAAGGCTACTTGTATTATTTCCTTTTTCAAAATCATCTTATCAGGACTTCCTGCTTTTATTCCTTTTTCCCATGGTTCCTTTTATCCAGATTTGTCTTTTTGTTGGTTTTGAAGCCCCCCTTATATTAGCCCTCTTGTCTGGTATAAGAGCACTAGTTTGTCATAGTGTTTAGGACACCTGACTATTAACACAGGGGAGCATCACAACTGTAGTCACTGAATGTTAGTAGAGCAGAGCCTGAATAGGAGAAGCTACAAGGCATCAAGTTCTTCCTTCCAATTGCTAGGCAAATGGATGATTAGCAAAGAACTTGTATTTTAGCCTTATTTTGATTATTGAAACCTCCTGTATAATTCTGATATTAAAAAAAAGATTTATTCCTGCTTCTTTGTGCCTATTAGCTCTCCTTAGTCAATTATTTAAAAATTAACACATTCACATTCATTTATTTTATTGATATAGGGGTGGGAAAACTTGCTAAAGCTTAGTAGCAAGGATAATTTAACTTTAGACCCATTGTTCTAGCTCAAGTCTTTCTAGTTTTAATAGTATTATTCTTTTCACATTCCTCTTGGTTTGAAGACAAGTAGATTCCAAATTTTAGCCATTTTCCCTCATATTTTTTTTTGTTTTGTTGTGATACATGTTATTCAAAGCAAAAACCACTATCATGGTTTTTAATTTCTATCTAAAAAGTTTGTTTGTTGCCATGGTCATTATCTTTGATTTCTAAGTTACTTATGACTTATGTGTTCATGTCTATAACTTTCTTACTTTCTGTACCAATACACCTTCCTTTTTTAAATTGTAAATAGAATTTTCTAACTGTAAAAATAGGGAGGAAGATTAATCAGTAGTGTTTTAAAATAATATTTGGCTTATAGTTCCCAAGAGAAAAACACATCATAACACATGTGTTTGAGAGTGATCACATGTGCACATTCATAGACACACACACAAACACACACACAATCACAAACTCATATCTGATAAAGACAGACAATAACAGGAAACAGTTATTAAACAGTTGAGATAGAACACATATGACTCCTAATAGTAGGCTATTGTGCTGAGAGCTGGGTTTTTGCTGCTCTTGGTTTTCTTTTGTGGGTGTGTGTTTTTCTTTTCTCTATGGCAATGCATACCTCCAAAAGTAACATTTCATTTAATCAGATACAATATTCTGGAAGAGAGCCCAGGAGAATGTAGCTGATGATTTGAATTCCCAGATCTTTCAAAATGCTCTTTTTTTCCCTCACTGAGCTGTCAGCTCTCAAAGGCAGAGACTACAGATTGCAAATCCTTGGTTCCAGTCTAAGGGTTATGGCATTTTTCTTGGTCTTGAAGAAATTGAAACAGAAATCCCAAACTACCTGTAGCTTTGTGTTTAGAAATCAAGAGGAATTTCCAAGTGGAAACTGTAGGCCTGGAGGAACTTTACCAGAGAGGCTGAAGCTTATCTGGAAAACTCAGAACAAACCTTTAGGGAAGGTCTTATCCAAGGCTATAGATTTTACAGCTTGCTCTGAGGTTCCAAGGCTATATTTCAGAGTCAACAAAGCACAGCAAAAGGCTGCTTTTCCTTTCAGCAGGACTACTTAAATTGCAGCTATCTCAAGTGTGAGTAAGAACAAATTATTAATGAGTTTCTATGTTCATTCCCTGTAATTTCTCTTCTACACTTTTTATTTTACATCAACTTCATGGCATTTTTCTTCTTTTCAGTTATTTTTAAATCATGGGTTGATTATTCACTTCTTTTTAACATTGAACATTAATAGTTTACTGTCTGCATTCATCTGCTTATCTGGGTGAATGAAATTTGGAATCCTGATACGCTTGAAATTTGATATGTGTGAATAAAGCTTTCGCAAAATTCCACATGTGTGCTTTTTATATGGACCTACTTTTTCGACTTTGTTGGGGAAATACAAAGAAGCAAAGATGCTGTGCTATGTAATAAGTTGCTGTTGTTGTTTAAATCTTTGTGAGGGACTTTGTAATTGTCTTCAAAATTGACTGTACCATTTTGCATTCCAAGCAGTCATAAATGGGAATTGCTGTTGCTCCACATTTTGTTAACTTTCTTTACTAATTTATGGAGATGCCACTTTATTCTTAGCTCACAGAGTTCTTACCTTGATTACAATATGGATTAAATTTTAATAATTATTTTGAATTTAATATTTTGCATATATGTATACTTTTATATCTTAGCCTGCTTCTATGACAAATTATACCAATTAACTTTCTAATGTGCAGCAAACTTTGCATTCATGGAATTTGTTCCATTTGGTCATATTGCAATTTTTAGCATACTGTTAGCTAAGAGATTATTTTTACATTTGTACATACTTTTCTTACATTCACTGACCATATTAATATCTATATTTATTGCATATTTTTGTTTCTATATCTCTTTCCTTTAATGCATTGCCTTTTGTTTCAGAGTAATGTCATGGTCACACAATAACTAGATAACATTCCTTGTATATACTCTAGGTAGAATTATTTAGTATTAGTACAATTTCTTTCTTACATATTTGCCAGAACCCTGAATATTTAGACAAATTTAAATGAAGAATACTAATTGTTGAAAATATTTTTGCCCTTATATTTTTGGAGGAGGTGATAAAAAAATCATATGCATTTTATTAAGTTCTTCACACTTTGAAACACAGTTTTATTTTTCTGTTTACCATTTTTTTCTTAGATGTTTTCTTTATTTACAACATCTTCTTTCCCAGGTTTCCCTCCAAAAATAAAGAAAAAAAATAAAATAAAATAAAAATACAAAAACTAAAACAAACCCCTGTTCCCTCACCCCTCCCCCTGCTCACCACCCCAACCTCTCCTGCTTACTGGCCCTGGCATTCCCCTACACTGGGGCATACAACCTTCACAGGGTCAAGAGCCTCTCCTCCCATTGATGACTGACTTGGCCATCCTTTGCTATACATATGCTGCTGGAGCTATTAGTCCCACCATGTGTCCTCTTTTGTTGGCGTTTTAGTCCCTGGGTGCTCTGAGGGTACTTAGTTCATATTGTTGTTTGTCCTAAGGGACTGCAAACCCTTCAGCTCCTTGGGTCCTTTCTCTAGCTCCTTCATTGGGGACCCTGTACTCAATCCAATGGATGGCTGTGAGCCTCTACTTCTGTATTAGTCAGGTACTGTAGCAGAGACTAAAGGAAAAACGATTCAGAGACTGCTCCACCTGGAAATCCTTCCCATATTAAATCATCAAATCTAGACACCATTGTGGATGCCAGCAAGTGTTGAATTAAAGGAGCCTGATATAACTGTCTCCTGAGAGGCTCTGACAGTACCTGTTTACCATTTTTACCTAATTGGGACAACACATTACCCTTGAAGAGGGCAGGACTAATAGGTCTCTGTTGAAGTACATAAAGTCCATAACTAAAGGTATCACTAGTGACTCATTGAAGCAATAAATTAATCTTGGGTTTGTTTCAGTTATTCATTAGTAAATACTATTGGGATTCATGGCCTTAGTAGAATTTATGCTGGAAACATGTCTTGGTGTTCATTGGTAGTGTGGAGACTAATTAAAACATACAAATATTCTAACACCTGTTAGATACTTATAACACAGCGCTTAACAGTTGGATCTGTCTACCTTCTCAGTTCCAAGAATTTAGCATTTTCTACAAAAATTTTTATTGCTTTTTTGCAATTATGATTGTAGTATTTTCCTTCCCATTTCTTCCCAGAAACACTTCCAGATACATGATTCCTTCCAAATCTATGGCCCCCTTTAAATTAATTGTTGTTACATGCATACATGCATCAATTGTTGTTACATGTATATACATATATATCTATACATATATATGTATTCCTAATACAACATAATCAGTTTATACCATGTTATGTGTATATATATTTTCAAGGGTAACCTTCAGCATTGGGCAAACAATCACAATGCTCTTGCTTGGGGAAGAATATTTCTTCCTCTCTCAACATTGCTGGAGTTCCTTGTATAGGTATGAGGCAGCTTACTAATTTTTGAGGGATGTTAGCTTTAGTGATGGCTTGAGAACTTTTTATGTGGATACCAGTAACAGTTTACCATAGTGTCCCATACAACTGTGCTATGTAGGTAAGATACCAATATTGTCTTTGTCCCATAGAATTATGCTACTTAGGTTAAATATTGACTTAATTATTTAATTAATTAGTTCACTGCTTTTCTGGTGATTTCATCTTCAGAATTTTTATTTTCCAGGACAGTTGAAATGTTATTCCTGTTGATAGGAAGAATACACAGATGCTTTTAGTTTATTCCACAAAAGAAACTATGCATTGAGTTTGGGCTTTCCAGTCAAACTTGTTGGCCATTGACATTTGTTAATAAAAACATAATGAGACATAAAATAGTACTATGGAATATTACTCTCCAAGTGGCAGGCAGCATTTAGTAAATCACAGTGAACTAGCATTGAAAAGAGTGACTTTTATTACCTTCCTCTGTGACAATGGTTCTCAACCTTCCTAATGCAGCAAATCTTTAATACAATTCCTTATTCTGTGATGAACCCCAGCCATACAATTATTTTGTTGCTACTTCATAACTATAATTTATACTGTTTTGAATTGAAATGGAATATCAGATATGCAGAATATCTTATATGTGACACCCAGAGGGGTAAGGACTCACAGGTTGAGAACTGTTGCTCAATGATATAATAACATTTCCAACCAGAAAACGTGGATTGCTAGTATAGTTCTAACACATCATTTGAATAGAGATGGTAATTTTCTCTAGTCCCTCTCCATTGTTTTTACAAAGACTTATGTGTCAATATTTTGACCTCTATGCACATAAAACTTATTTAATCCTCATTTTTCTAATCCCAAAGGTTCCCTTCTGAGCACTAAAATGGAATGAAGTTCTGCCCTCATAATGGCTCACCATAGTGCTTAGATTCCAGCACTAAACCCTTGAAAGGCAGACCCACTTTTCCTATATGCTACAACAAATGAGATGTTTTAGTGCTACCTTTCAGGTGAAAACACATAAATCAGATCAAGGAATGATGCAGAGATGTATTTCAGTTACTAGGAAAGAAAGATTTGTACTTCAAAGACAAGTTTAAAGGGCCCATGCCACACCTTCTGAAGTCAGAATGATAGAAAAATAGATGCTATGAAGTAAGAAGCTCACATATGCTTATTATATACTTCAGTAGAGGTCGGCATTTTGGTATAGCTATTGTAGAGTGAGAGCAAACACATTATCAAAGATAGGGGAAAAGTTTGCACAGAAATATTGCTGGACTCTTGAAGAGAATGGAATGACTGAAATTTTATATTTTTTCATAAAGAAAAGATAACAAAGAGAAGAAAAAAAGAAAAGAAATCATCAGGACTTGGGAAAGACTTCAACTAATCAAAGCCATTATTTTGGAAATAAAGCCAAGCAAACATTCATATCTTTATCTGTGTTATAATTGATATATTTATATACATTATTTTCAAGTCAGACATTCCCAGGACTTCAGGAACTTAACAAGTGCATTCTCTTTTTTGTTTGTTTGTTTGTTTTTGGGGGGTTGTTTTGTTTTCTTTTGATTTTCCTTCCCATGTACCCAATGCTTCCTATCAGTTTTCTTGTTGCCAAGTTTTGATGATTTATGTTTTCAAGTTTCATACTCCAAATTGCTTTTTGGGTTGAGGATCTGTAAAGAGATAAAAGCCTGGTTTGTAATCTCACTAAGTGATTTGGGGATTAGAGTTCTTCATGGAGTTTCTCACTTACATCCTCCATAGCTTGTAAGATAAAACTTTATAATATCCAAATTTCATCTGTGTTGGTGATACTAGGTAACAGAACTGCACATTTTGGTCAGGTGACCATTGCTTGCTTTACCAGTGAATAAATCATGAAGCTTCCAATACAGAGTAGTTTTGTTTTTGAGTTATGTCTTTCCTTTGCCTCCATTGATTTTAATTTCTTTCTCTCCAAATTATGAATTCTTTTATTCTTTAAATTGCTTCTCTCTCTCTCTCTCTCTCACTCTCTCTCTCTCTCTCTCTCTCTCTCTCACACACACACACACACACACACACACACACACACACATAGAGAAACACGCACACATATACACATGCACATTCACACACACACACAAACATAAATATATAAATATATCTTGCTCAGTCTGTATAAGGCTAGTTGTATGTATATTAATATGATTTCAAGGATGACTACTTGGTATTGCCTAATTAATTAGCGTGTTTTTCCATAGGAAGAAGACTGTTTCTACTTCTCTTAGCATTCCTTGTTGCCTATTAGTCCTTTGTTTAGGGCTGGGGCCTATGAGACTTTCCCTTTCCATGTTAGCATGTCTGATGATGTTATTCATTTTTAGGGAACCAAGTTGGGAAGACTTTATGGAATAGCTTCCCTGATATCTATAGGATGTTCTATAATTAAACATTTACCACAGGTGAATGTCATTATCACCTAAGGAGTTTTTAATAAGTTATTCTTTCATCACTGTATTCACAAAAGCATCTTGTTTAGTACTCTCCAAATAGATTACAATTTAAGGTTCTAGCAAAGTTTTGTAAGTGATTTCATTATGGAATAACGTGGTAGTGTCAGTCAAATATATATTTGGGTCCCAGTTGTTCAATTAAATTCTCTCAAGGGTTCTTAAGTGACAGATGTCCAATAATGTACAGAATGAAATAGGAGGTGTTCAAAGGAAGATAGGTTACTAGTGCTTATACTTAAGAGTAGAGTACAGGGTACAGTATTTAGGTGTGATCAATTAGAAATTGTCTTTGACCCATACCACAGATTATGTGAATGGTTTTTTGTGAAGCTCTTAAACATATTTGAGAGATTTCTGATGTTTCAGTGTGATTTACCTAAGGTCCTATGGGACAGAGCTAATTTTCATGTCTGATTCCTGGCTATTTGAAATGTTTATACCATGTTTATACCATGTGAAGGGTTTATAAGCTAAGGTTTTTATAAGCTAAAAGCCTTAGGTGGGCTGCGAATCTTCAGTAATGTTGTAATGACCTATAGGCTGTCCAGACACAGGAAGACTGATAAAAGTATGTATCCAACATGCCAATTAATCTCTCTTGCTACCTACAACTTTGAGACTGTATGCCTACTAACCTGCAGATGGAACCTTCCATCTTAACAATTCACTCTAATTCCACCCTTTAATTATCCACCCATGAAATATCCAATTTCATGGAAACACAGTTTCCTTTTGCTCAAAGAATACTTTCTCTCAACTCTTCTGATTAAAGAAAAAAATGTGTTAATTTTATATCCAGCTCCTTGGCTGAAGTTGTTTATCAGGTTTAGGAGTTCTCTGGTGGAAGATTTGGGATCACTTAAGTATACTTTCATATCATCTGCAAATAGTGATATTTTGACTTCTTTCTTTCTAATTTGTATCCCTTTGACCTCCTTTTGTTGCCTAATTGCTCTGAATAGGACTTTGAATACTATATTGATTAGAAAGGGAGAGAGCGGGTAGCCTTGTCTAGTCCTTGATTTTAGTGGGATTGCTTCAAGTTTCTCTCCATTTAGTTTGATGTTGGCTACTGGTTTGCTGTATATTGTTTTTACTATGTCAGATATGTGCCTTGAATTTCTGATCTTTCTAAGACTTTTACCATGAAGGGATGTTGAATCTTTTCAAATGATTTCTCAGCATCTAATGAGATGATCATGTGTTTTTTTTTTCCTTTGAGTTTGTTTATATACTGCATAATGTTGATGGATTTCCATATAATGAACTATTCCTGCATCCCTAGGATCAAGCCTACTTGATCATGATAGATAATTGTTTTCAATGTGTTCTTGGATTCAGTTTGTGAAATTTTTATTGAGTATTTTTGCATCAATATTCATAAGAGAAATTGGTCTGAAATTTTGTTTCTTTGTTGGGTCGTTGTGAGGTTTAGGTATAAGCATAATTATGGCTTCATAGAATAAATTGGGTAGTGTTCCTTCTGTTTCTATTTTGTGGAATAGTTTGAAGTGTATTGGTATTAGGTCTTCTTTCAAGGTCCAATAGAATTCTGCACTAAACCCATCTGGTCCTAGTCTTATTGTGGTTGGGAGAATTTTGATGGCTGCTGCCATTTCTTTAGGAGTTATAGGACAGATTAGATGGTTTATCTGATATTGATTAAAATTTGTCACCTGGTATCCTCTACTCAAAGGATTAACAGGCTGAGAAAAAAATTAGGGAAACAACACCCTTCACAATAATATAAAGTACCTTGGTGTGACTCTAACCAAATAGACGAAAGATCTGTATGACACCAACTTCAAATCTCTGAAGAAAAAATCAAAGAAAGTCTCAGAAGATGGAAAAATCTCACATGCCCAAGGATTGGCAGGATTAATATAATAAAAATAGGCATCTTGCTGAAAGCAATCTACAAATT
The DNA here is from genome assembly GCF_008632895.1 of Mastomys coucha. Taxonomy (NCBI): domain Eukaryota; kingdom Metazoa; phylum Chordata; class Mammalia; order Rodentia; family Muridae; genus Mastomys; species Mastomys coucha. The sequence continues at coordinate 87,897,731 of NW_022196911.1, forward strand.
TAATGCAATCCCCATCAAAATTCCAACTCAAGTATTCATAGAAACTCTGAAATTAATTTGGAATAACAAAAACCCAGTATAGTGAAAAATATTCTCAACAATAAAAGAATTTCTGGGGAAATCACCATCCTTTACCTCAAGCTGTATTACAGAGCAATAGGATAAATAAATAAATAAATAAATAAATAAATAAATAAAATAAAATAAAACAAAAAAAACTGTAGGTATTAGTACAGAGAGAGGCAGGAAGATCATTGGAATAGAATTGAAGACCCAGAAATGAACCCACACACCTATGGTCACTTGATCTTTGAAAAAGGATCTAAGACCATCCAGTTGATAAAAAGACAGCATTCTCAACAAATGGTGCTGGTTCAAATGTCAGTCAGCATGTAGAAAAGTGCAAATTGACCCATTCTTATCTCCTTATACAAAGCTCAAGTCCAAGTGGATTAAGGGCCTCCACATAAAACCAGATACACTGAATCTAATAGAAGAGAAAGCGGGGGAAAGCCTCAAACACATGGGCACAGGGGAAAATTTCCTGAACAGAACACCAGTAGCTTATGCTCTAAGATATATCTATCTCCTGAGAGGCTCTGACAGTGCCTGACTAATACAGAAATAGAGGCTCATAGCCATCCATTGGACTGAGCACAGGGTCCCCAGTGAAGGAGCTAAAGAAAGGACCCAAGGAGCTGAAGGGTTGACAGCCCCTTAGGAGGAGCAACAATATGAACTAACTAGTTCCCTCAGAGCTCCCACAGACTAAAGCACCAACCAAAGAGTACACATGGTGGGACTTGTGGTTCCAGCTGCATATGTAGCAGAGGATGGCCTTTTTGAACACCAATGAAAGGAGAGGCCCTTGGTCCTGTGAAGGTTCTATGCCCCAGTGTAGGGGAATGCCAGGGCCAGGAAGTAGGAGAGGGTGGGTTGGTGAGCAGGGGTAGGGGTGAGCAAACAGTGCTTTTTCTTTTCTTTTTTTTTTCCAGAGGGAAAACTGGTAAAGGAAATATCATTTGAAATGTAAATAAAGAAAATATCTAATAAAATAAAAAATAAAAAATAGCACTTAACATAACAAAGACCCCCCCAAAAAAGAATTGACAAATGGGACCTCATAAGATTACAAATCTTCTGTAAGGCAAAGGACACTGTTATTAGAACAAAATGGCAACCAACAGATTGGGAAAAGATCTTTACCAATCCTATATCCAATAGAGGGCTAATATCCAATATACACAAATTACTCAAGAAGTTAGACTGTAGATCCTGTGGATCCATCCCACACACATTCACCAAATCCAGACACTATTGTGGATGCCAAGAAGTGTATGCTGACAGGAGCCTGATATAACTGTCTCCTGAGAGTTCTGCCAGAGCCTGACATATATAGAAGCAGATGCTTGTAGCCAACCATTGAATGCATGGCATTCCCAATGGAGGAGTTAGAGAAAAGACTGAAGGAGCTGAAGGTGTTGGCAACTCCACCACAAGAACAACAATAGGAACCAACCAGTACACCCAGAGTTCCCAGGGACTAAACCACCAACCAAAGATTACACATGGAGGGACCCGTGGCTCCAGCTGCATATGTAGAAGAGGATGGCCTTGTTGGGCACCAATGGAAGGAGAGGCCCTTGGTTCTGTGAAGTTTTGATGACCCATTGGGGGGGAATGTTAATGGTGAGGAGGCGGGAGTGGGTGGGTGGGTAGGTAGGGGAACACCCTCATAAAAGCAGGGGGATGGGAGTGGATGGCATAGGGGGATTCTGGGTGGGAAACCGGGAAGGAGAATAACATTTGAAATGTAAATAAAGAAAATATCCAACAAAAATAAGTAAATCAATATAAAAAAAAAGAAAAGAAACATTGTGCCTTCAATGATGTTGGTTAATCCTACCCTTATACCATGGACATGAATACATTTATGTACATGTCAGGTTGTGGCTATTGGGATGTGAAGCATGGTGGTCTGAGTTTCATCTTTCTGCTCAGAAGAGTGTTAACTGGGGTTTGGATTTGCGATGGGTCCTCTGGACTTTACAATTAATCCTTCAATAATTCAAAGATTGTGCATTGGTCATTAACATGTTGTCTTTTGACTCCTTTTCTTCATGTCATCATTTGGAATTATCTTGTTCCTCCAGCCTCTGGAATCTGCCTCATCTTACTTCTCCTTCCTCAGAGGTATAACTCTCATAGCTCATTGATTGTGGGTCTGTCCCAACTCAAAAGATTTCTGACAAGAGACTCACAAATGTAGCATCCGGACAGTAGGTAATGAATAAAGTTATGGCAAGAGTTTGACTTGATGTGATTCCCTGTTGAGCAATGAGCAATGCCATTCACTTCTAATTCTTGGACCCACATGAAATAAATATGAGCAACTCTGCCAGAGGAGAACTGTGCATCCTTAATAATGGCTCCCTGATGTGAGAAATCACCTTTCCTTTCCCCTCCTGATAGAAGAGCCCTGTTAATTTATCTCTGAGGCAGAATTTAGGGTGTATACTCTTTCTATATCCTTGCTGTTGCTTGGGGAAGAAAGGTCTCCAGAGGATGTTTCTACGGGAAAGGTTTTAGCTAACATAGAAAGTCTGGTGATCTTACACTTAATTTACATGCAGTGTAAAGGCTACTTCCTTCTGTTGTTAATTGGCATGTGGTCCATTAATACTGTGAGGAGAGGAACAGCCTTACCCCTGGTCAGTCACTTAAAGAAGCTTTGCTTGGGGAAATGCAAATTTTCACTGAGCTCTGTGGAGTAATGAAAGTGCAGGGGAAGTAATGAACTGGGGACTTGTACATACACAGTTCTAAGAATGAATTTTAATTTGGTTGCAGATCCATAATATGTCTGTTAATTTAATCTTTATTCTGTCTTCTTCTCTGTCAGGTTTTTGAATGCATTCTTAAATTTTACATTTGTGTGAATATAAACCATTTTAATTTCTCCCTTTTGCAGAATATGCTATTTTATCTTCCTATTTTATTTGGAAAAGTTAAATGTATAAAAGCTACAGTATTGTCTGAAAATTTTGACAAACACGTAGTCTACTTTTTTGAGGTTTGTGCCCTCCAAGAACACTATTGTTTGTTATAACACCTCTAACCCTAAAACCACTTCAAAGTAGTCCCTGAGTGCACAGGGGCCTTTAAGATTATCTCTCCCTAGTTTTGCTTGTTCAAATATGTAAGGTTTACATTATTTGACATTTCAATTTGTTTCATGGTCTCTTTCCCCTACAGTAATGATATCAGTGGATACTAAAATACATTGGGCACATGCCAAGACTTTCACATTGATATGTCTTCGAACTGGTGATTTAAAAGGAACGTTGGGGTAAAAGTAGAAACAGGTGCCAATTGCGATAATGAATTAAGGGCTGTTGTTAGGCCAGGGAACAGACAATTTTTTTCTTTTTTTATTTCTATTTTTATTTCATATTCCATATTTTATTCCCCTCCCAGTCCACCCTCCAACTGCTCCACATCCCATACCTCCTCCCTGCCCCCTATCTCCATGAGGATGTCCCCACTGCTCCTACCCCACCAGTCCTCTAAACTCAATGGGGCCTCCAGTATCTTGAGAGTTGGAGAGACAGCTCGGAGGTTAAGAACAGACAGCTTCACAGGGGAGCCGCAGGGCAGCAGGGACACGATCCTCTCAGCTTCCGAGTGACAGAGGGGGTTCAACGTCCTCATCTGCCCCTTCCCTGCAAGTGGATCATCTACCTCCAGAGAGCACATTAAGCCAGAGACCCGGGCAGGATCCGCCTTGTCTCTCGGGTGAGGTTTGAGACTGGAGCAGCCAGCCCGGAGGCGCCTTAGGCCAGAGACCCGGGCAGGATTCGCCATTTTCTCTCAGGTGAGTTTCTGAGACCTGAGCAGCCAGCAGGGAGCCACAGGCCCCACTACTCCCAGGGGAGCTGCAGGGCAGCAGGGACATGATCCTCTCAGCTTCCAAGTGACAGAGGGGGTTCAGCGTCCTC
>NW_022196911.1:87908428-87908944 GCF_008632895.1 Mastomys coucha
AAAAAAAAAAAAAAAAAAAAACAGTCAGCTTCTTAACTCTAAGTCATCAAGAAAACATTAGGTATGTGACCTGGATCAGACTATGGGATCTGGCTTAAGGGTGAAGGTGCATCTCAACAGTATGGTGCTCCTCGACACTTAAACTTCCTGAAAGGGAATTTTTCTCTTGTTCAGAAAGTGTTCCAAACACTGTCCATTGCCCTGCCCCACTCACCCTGCATATTGATGAGCTTGAAAAGGAGACTTATGTTTCCTTGCAAGGCTTGCTATCAAGCGGCTGTAGAAATGGTTCAGTGAATAAAAGTACTTGCTCCTCTTACAGGAGTCCCAGGTTCTGTTCCTGGAACCCAGCACAAGCAGCTCACAACCATCTGTGACTCAATATCCAAAAGATCTGAGACTTTCCATGGGCTCCTGCACACATGTGTTGGACATATATATATTTAGGCACAAACACATACACATAGAATAAATTTAAAAGTATTTACTTTTTTCTTTTTTTGATGTTCTTTTTTT
>NW_022196911.1:87908954-87916398 GCF_008632895.1 Mastomys coucha
ACTCAGAAATCCGCCTGCCTCTGCCTCCCAAGTGCCGGGATTAAAGGCGTGCGCCACCACCGCCAGGCATGATGTTCTTTTTTAAATTAGATATTTTCTTTATTTACATTTCAAACAAAAACCCCTTCCCTGGGGGGAAAAAAACCCTATCCCCCCCCCTCAAGACACCAATCATGTTGTTCCTAATATAATGCTGTTTCTTTTTTTTTTCTTTTTTTTTTTTTAGATATTTTCTTTATTTACATGTAAATTTCTCCATTCCCAGTTTCCCCTCCAAAAAACAAAGAAACAAACAAAAACAACAAAACCAAACCCCTGTTGCCTCCCCCTTCCCCATGCCTACCACCCCGCCCTCTCCCATTTTCAGGCTCTGTTTCTTTTTAATGTTGATCTACCTCAAAATCAAGGCATGCCCACTTTCCTAGTAAAGCACATTCATTTAGATATTTTCATGACAGATTTTTGTTTGTTTGTTTGTTTTTTGCCCAAATCCAACTGCCTTCACCTTCAAATTTCTAAGAATTAGATATTAAATCTCTCCATCAAAGTTTTCTTTGTAGCATGATATTTAACTACAGGTCAGTTTCAGAGACTCTGAAATGTCTCTGTGTCTGTATCCAGTTCTTGTGTTCCTTGTGAGAAGGGGGATTGCATGCCTCCCTATTTTGAAGGAAGTTCTTTTCATGTGCTAATTTTGTGACAGCTAGAGGAGACCTTCTCAACTTTTCCCTCTGCTCAAAACTATGGCCTCAGTATCTTATGTCTCTATTTAAACATTTTTTGGCTATAAAAGGTAATTGATAAATAAAATCACATATATTTCAGCTACAAAACATGATTCTTTCATCAGTATTAGTATTGTGCGATGGACACCTTAGTTGAGTTAATAAAACAGACTTATATCATTATCTAAATTTGTGATAAGAACACATAAGATCTACTTTCTTAGAAAAAAAATAGGTATCCAAAACAATATTGCTAAAGATAATAAAATTACCATGAATTCAATTTCCAGAACTTTCTCTTCTGAATCATTGAATATATTCCTTGAACAATTTCTTCCTAGCTTTCTTCTAGCCTTTGACAAAAACTATTGTCTTCTCTTGTTTTTAGTTTCCCTAGGTTAGATTAATATATATGATGCTTACCTTTTTATATCTGTCTTATTTCTCTTCATGACACATGCAGTTGAATACATACAATTTATATTGAAGAAACTAGAACTGCTATGGGTTCTTTATTTAAGACTTGCCAGCATTTCATTGTGTTTGGACTTTGGACTAGGTGAACATATATGGATATGCTTTTTTCTTTTCCTCTTTCATTGGTTGGTTAATGTGTTTTCTTATCTTGGTTATTCTGAATAATAGTGAGTGAACCCAAGGTGCAGATATCTCTTCAACACCCTGATTTCACATTGTTTGGGTGAATACACAGAGCTGGATTGCTGAATCACATGAGCTTCATTCACAGATGCTTTACTCTCCCTTCCCCCTTTAAATAGATGGTTTGAAATAACTTGTATTTCGGCTGGATGATTCTCCTGCTTAAGTGGCAATTGAAGTTTCCCATTTCATTATTCATATAATTTTCTGTATCCTTCAGCTCAGAAATATCTGCTCTGGTTCCTTTTGAAGATTACTCTCTGCTGAACATCTTTGTTTGTATATTATTTTCCTGATAATGAGTTGTCTTATTTTGGGCACTGTGTTTCCTGGGTGTTTGGTTTTTAACCAAATATATTGAATTGTATGTATCTCGTAAGTTCTTATGTCCTTGGGATAGGTGACTTATTGCATTCATTGTAGTATCTTATTCTTTAATTTTATTCTCCTTTCCATAGCTTTGCTTAGCTTCCTACATAATTGAAGTCATTTCTTCATGATTTGTGAATTGGTTTTAATAGTAAAGGAACAACAGGTTTCACATGTAGTATTCTCCAGCATTTGTACTACAGTTGTAGCATACTACAATAGTTGTGGCAGAGTACTGCAATAGACTTGGTCTGAACACCAGAGGATTATAGGGGAAGATCAGGCCCAGCAAGTGGAACGGGACCAAAGATCAAGCTGAATTGCAGCAATGAAGGAACATCTGTTAGCTGGATGGCATATCAACAAGCACCTTTTGTGTCCTCAGTGGGATTGCATGCAGAGGTCTGCAGATGTGACAGTGAGGGTGGTCTGGGTTTTCAGTGCAGTTCGTGGAGTCCTATTTTCCTTGTGTGGATGTAAATGTACACATGTGTGCAACCATGTGGAAGTCAGACTACAACTATTTATGTGGGTTCAAGTGATCAAACTCAGGTCATCAATCTTGGCAGTAAGGGAAGTTATTCACTGAGTTACCCTCATGTTTGACGTGAAAACGCTGGTTAATCATTGTTAAGGATTGTGGTGATTTTTCCTTTCGGTAGGCTACCATTCTTGTGGAGTTTGCTATTGTTTGATTGTCCCATTGCTTGCCTACTGCCTCTAAGCTGTTTTTGTGCGTAGATAATCAAACCTGTTATGATGACAAATAGGAAGGAAATGTCTTTAAGGGTATCTTGCTGGTGTCACTTGTCTATGCATTTTTAGAGAATACAGTTATAAAAAGAAAATCTTGGTTTAACTAAATGAAAGCCCATGTACTGCAGATACAGTACTCAAGTCTGAAGCCAAGACAAGTAATTTGCAATTATAATGACAAGATTTGCAACTTGTGACCATATAAGAATGATCCTCAATTTAAGTACTTATACTATGTATTAAAATTATTGTTAAATGTGATGTTTAGATGTCTTACTACAGGCTTAAGAAAGTATAGTATGACCTTTAGAAGTACTAGAGAGACTACTAAAAATATTAAGATGATGTATTAAAGTTCTAGAAATGGCTATTGACTGGGAAGGTGTTAGAAAGAATGTTCTTCGATGATATGTGAATTCCCATGGCACTACGTAGCTGTTCTGAATCATTCGATGCTTAGACTTGAGTCTATTAACTCTATGAAGGTTCAGTGAAGTAGGATCTGTACAATCTTCCATCTTAAATGTGTGTTTTGTGAACAGAGCTTTATTATTTAATTGCCCTGATTTCAATGGCTTCTTAATAATCAAAGTTCCATTCTCACTGAAAGTAGTATATATGTGGAATGCATAAAAATAAGTTTATGCAGGTGGAGAATGACTCATAGCCTAGATTAAGAAGAAAGGTTTTAAAGTGATGATATAGATTTCTTTGACTTTATTGTGTTTCCATTGTAGAAACATTGAAAACAAAATTTTAAAACCCACAAAATATGAAGTCATAAAGTAACATATATATGTATATATATATATGATTCTTAATATAGTTTAAAATCTCAGAAAAATGGTTAATACTTAGTTTACCAGTTTTAATGTCTGTAGGAGAGATCATGCTAGAACATGGAGCTTGGACAGTCCATGTTTTTCTGTTGTTTAGATTGTTTTTTTTCTGTTGGTTTGACTTTATCATTTTTATGCAAAAACAACCTTTTTCTTTAAAACAGTGGCCAAATTTCTGTAGAAGAACTATCATGGATTAAAATATACACTGTGAAAGTGTTTGAGTGATATACACAAAATATCCATCTGAAAAGAGAGACTGGTTCTGGATACTTACCCAACATTCTGAGGCTAGTGACTTCATGAATTTTAGTGGACAACTAGTTTAGCAGAGCATCATAACCCTTAACTGCATCCTAAATAAATGTCCTTATAGCCACAGGTAAGCATAGGTCTTGGCTCTATCACAGGATACCATTGTATCATATTATGACTTGTCAAAATGCAGAAAGCAACTGACAGTTGGATACCCACATACACTGGATAGAACTTGCCTCTAAGGCTCAGTCAACAGTGTAGTATGGAAGGGAACAAGGGTATAAAGACTGCAAGAGCCAAAAAAGCAGGCAATCTGTTCTGAGATTGTGTCTTATAGAAATGGTCACTACAGTGTAGAAACCTCAGAAATATGGCTGCCTACACAAGACCTGATCAATAACAACAACAACAACATCAGTAGTCATGCTAGTGTAGAAGAGGGACTCTTCACTCCCAAAGGACAATAGACAACTGAGGACTGCTGAGAAAGCCAGAATTTGTCATCTCAATGGATGAGCCCTTCAGTGGGTTATGCACTTCCATGTGATCAACATGAAATCATACACATATGTGCAACATTTGGGGGACTCAGAAGGTTATACTTAGATGTTATACATTTATACATATATGTAACAATAACAATATAAGAAAAGAAGACTTTGAATTTGAAAGGAAGTCAAAGGGTACATAGAATGGGTTTTTGGAAAGAAATGGATGGAGAAAAAAATCTAAATATATTTTAATTTTATAATAATATTCATATAAAAAGTAAAATCACTTGCAACTATGTATTTGCATTCCTAGTCTGAGTCAGAGACCACTTACTCACATTCCTCCCACTGCTGAGTGGAAAAGAAAACAACTTGTCAAAATGGTTGGCTGAAAACAACACCTTACATTCTTGGTTAATTTTTTAAAAGATATATTGCCATCTATAAGTTTTTACCGATGCATTTACTTTCCTTATAGAGTTGCACCAGGCTTGGTCAAAGAACAGCAGTCTGTTGAAACTCTACATGAGTCCACAGTCCCCACAATCCTCCAGAATCTTAAGTCACTGGAAGTTACTGTACTAAGGATAATGACTTTGGAGAATCCTTCATTGACATACAGGGTAGTAAACCTCAACACATCCTAGGACATCTCTTTAATTGAAAATGAAGCAGTCATCCTTTGCCAGTTCTATTAGGGAGCAAATGTTAAAGACTAAGCAGAACACAGAACCTCACTTTCCTTCCCATTCTCTGATAATTATTTTGTAGTTTAGTAGCAAACACTGGCCAGAGACAAGACCATATTATGCTACATGTGCATATTACCTACAACTATTACCTTTAAAAGATGTTGTTTAGGAATGTATGCTTGTAAATAAGGAAGCAGAGAGTCCAGAAAAGATAAACCTTGGAGCTCAGAATAAATGTTTTTACGTGGATGACTAGCTACATGAATTAATTGGTTAGAAAACATATAAAATCAAGAGAAGCTTCAATAATTTAGTGACGCAGTGTTTCTAAAGTGAGTGGAGAAGATACATCTGTTTATTGTCCAATTACAATATATAAGAAGGCTTTTATTAACCAACTAATACCTTTCCTGTTCTAGTTCTGAAGTTAATTCTTTGATGTCTAGTATATGGCAATTCAATGTTTTCATAAAAGATGGAGAAGCATCATTATTTGTTACATACCATTATGTCTTAAAGTCATACTACTTTTTATGAATTAAAATCTGTTCCTGGAAAATATTGATACATGTAAGTGTATTATGTACACCCATCCTGTTCACATTCTCCCATCTCCCTATCACACTTGCCTATTCCAGTATAGCTGTTTTTGTTTGTGTATGTGTCTTTGATCCAGAGTTTGGGTCTGGTAGGGACAGGTGGACTCCGCAATAGATAATCACCCAAAACCAACAACCCTCCCTCTTTAGGTAGTTCAGCAGCAAAGAGTAGACCCTTGGACTACTTCCAGTTTAGTGACTGATTGTTTACAAGGTCAGTCTAGTGTGACCCAGGGTATGTCGCCATACCTGTTGCTACTTGAAGAGCATACAGTTATGTGTAGACTTTTGTATTGAGTAGATAGATCTCCTGGCCTCCACCCTTTCCAATAGTATTCATTCATGATGTGCCTTCCACCCTCTTAATGGTACCACTGGCCTCCAATGAACCTCAAGGTATTGCTAGATAGTGAGACAATGAATAGAAATGAAAGACCACATAGACTATAGAGGGAAATAGGGACACCATTTCTTTTTCTTATTGTATTAAATTAATTACTTGGGGTTATGTATTATTAAGTGCACCTTGCTTTCTTTGTTTGAACTATTTAATCCATAATCCCTGAACTTGTAAAATGGTCCTCCATTAATATTGGCATTTAACCCTCTACAGTTGTGTGGAGGGCTGGAAACAGAATGGCAGGGAGAATGAGAAAAGGAATCCTATTCTTTCAAGGAGCATCTCCTCACTCACCATGGAATAACACCAACTCAAGAGAGACAATATTCCTATATTTATTGTATTCTAGGGATCCTCATCTCCAGAAGAACATATTTTGGTTGGAAAGCCATTGATGTGATGGAAGAAAACACTTTCTGGAGGACTGTTAGACACTGGGTTCAGAGCCATGAAGAGATGCTAAGAGTCAGCCCTTTGTCTTACTAATGTGTGAAACACAGGCTACAAAGAAATCTATTTATTCGCACTTCAGTCCGATTGTGTTTTCTGTAGCTTTAGATAATATCAGAGATAGAATATAGAAGACTGAGCTCCAATATGTAAGCTCTAAATATAGCTTTAGCCCAAGAGTCAGTCTGAAATATGTCACTGGTGGCCTTTCACTTAGCCTATATGATGTGGAACTAGCTCCAAATCAGCAGAGAAGCACCATTCTGTCAACTCAGTATTAGATAACCTTGTGAAGCAAAATTGCTATCCACTATCCAATGAGGAAAAGAACATGATGTAATCAGTGTGCTTTCTTTGGGGGCTTAGGAGAACCATTAAGTTTTCTTGGTCAAAAATCAATATGTATTCATTATAAAATATCTGACCAGGGCTAAGAATGCAAGAATATGGGTAATGATAGGGCATTTGCTCATGGACAAGGCATAAATTTGATTCCCTGAGCAAAAAGAAAGAGAAAAGAAAACAAAAACTAGACTTTGTATATAGAAATTGAAAAAAAGATGTCAGCAATAATGGCACAATTGATTTAATGTCCATAGAAGTTTTTGTTAAAATACAACAGGTATCAGAAATGCTGCCTTGCTGCTCACAGAACAGAATAAATACATGCTTGAGACCATACCAATATAGAGACAAGTGAATACAGATTGTAAGTAGAATTCATCTTTACAGAATTATTCCAAACATTATATGTAGACATAAAATCCCCTAGGTACTGCGTGTATACACAGCAGCACTGAGTGATGCAGGTATAGCACCAGAATGTGTGCTCTGCTTACGTTAAACAAATTGAATATTAAAGTAGAATAAATGTGCCTTAGTTATAGAAACATGACAAGTTCTGCTTCAACCAGGCATTAAGCTAATGTTCCAAATGGTATGTCATTTGGTTATCCTGTTCCCCCAGGTATGATTTTACAAGACAGGCACTTCACCTTTTGGTAGTGTTTCAAAATTTTGTGAATCCAGATTGATCTTTTTATTCCTATATTTATTTATTTATTTATGATTATATTCTTTGCTACTAAATTTAAAGAGATTTATCATTTTCTTTTAAAACTACTTTGTTGAAAATATATTTTTTCAGACAATATGCCAATCATTGATTGCCCTCTCACAGCTCTTCTCATGTCCATCCCCACCCA
>NW_022196911.1:87916504-87932646 GCF_008632895.1 Mastomys coucha
CACACACACACACACACACAAAGCAAAGCAAAAGAAAACATAAAAACAAAAAATTAAAAAGTATATTTTATGAGCAAATGATCAGTGAAATGAAAGAAGCTGGCCAGAATTCTTCGTAGCTGCCAAGGATTTTACATATCAAACAAACAAAAAATAAAATAAAGTAAAAATGAAACAATCAAAATAGCTATGAATTAGCAAAGCCTTGTGAATTACTGGCACTCACAGTAGGATGACATCCTGGTTAAAATCACAGATGCAACAGAGATAGTCCTGGGGTGGCGTGAATGAAACTCACATCATGGAAGATGGTCTGTGCAGATAAGAGGGCAATTTGTTTGAACATTTCCTGTCTTCATTCTCTGTGCTTCTGTAAAGTTTACGTTAAACAAATGGGCGTGTTCTATACTGAAGGCACATCACAAAATCTAAAGTCATAACTTTAGCATAACCCTAATACTTCTAGAGCAAGTTAACACTCTGAAACTAAGTGAAATAGTGTAAGATACATTGGATCTGAGTAAAATTTGTCAGGTTAAATCAGTTTCCTTTCCTGTTTTGTTCTACTTTATGATTCATCCCCATAACATATTATACTGTTTTTGTTTTTGTTTTGTTTTTTATTTTGTTTGTTATTTGTTTTTTGAATACTGAAACTTCATCTTCACTCCTCTACCTTATATTTATAAAGCATAAAGAGAGCTCTGTATTTATTAACGCAGGACTGGATGCTGAAGTCAGCAGGAAGGCAGCATGATGTAAAGGGGCACTTTGAATTTTGTTTTAATGATGTCTAACAGAGTGAAATTACATATTGCTCACCTGGTGTTGTTAATTTATAGTGTCATTTGCTTTAGGCTACCTAGTTCCCCAAAACACCCAAATACAATATTACTATAATAACCAAATAAGTTAACTGAGTAGTGGATATCCACACTTATTGTCTTCAGAGAGGCTCATTTTTATCGTGCTCACGGGGAATAATGAAGTCTGAATTTTGACTCTTTAAGAGATAGAATGATGCTAGTCATGGTTCTATCAGTAGACTGAACTACTCAAGTCAATTGCTTCTGTATAGGATATTCATTTTCCTGTACAAAGGCACACGTTTTTGCTATGTAGGACCAGAAGGATCTTCATCAAAGTGGTACAATAGTTAAAAATAGCTAAATCTTCTTTATGTTTACCAAGAAAGTTTAATCTTTAAATCTTTTACCTCAGTTACAAAAGACAATCCCCTCTGTGGAGAGAGTCTAAACTAACACAAAGGATTCTGAGTTTTTTATATGAATTATTTCCTCATGTTTGAGACTCCTAGCCAGAAACAATGAAGCCATTACTACAGTAGTTTCATAAACACTCTTATTACACCTCTGCTGTTATTGCCTGCTCTTTCAAACAACACAACAATAATAGAAGTTAATATAACTGAAAGAAAAAAATTGTAAAACAAACAGCGGATGTGAGAGGGAGCCATATTGCCAAAACTATTCTTTCAGCTTGTCGAGAAATGTATGAAAGTCTCAAAAACAAAAGAGGAAAGAGTGGAAATAACTTAGAGGATTTAAAACATTGTTAGGATATAAATGATACAGCCAATTCAGGTATTAACCAGAAGCTTCTACACTCAAATACTAGAGATAATTTTAGTGACCACTGTGGCAAGCTTTGAAGAAGAGGAAGAAGTTTTGTTAACATGAATTAGGTGGGAAATTATACTTTCATGAATTTTTCTGAATAGGATAACATTGTGTGTGTGTGTGTGTGTGAGTGTATGTGTGTGTGTGCATGCACATGTGTATGACTTATGTTTGTTTGAGTGAGTGGTGAGCTCACTTGTGATTACACGTGGAGACCAGTGGAGGATGTAAGGTGTTATGCTCTATTGCTCTCTGCCTTGTACCCATTAGACAGAGTCTCTCACTGAAACTGGTCTTCATTTTGCCTCCCAGTCTAGCATTTTGATTACAAATCTATGTGCAACCATGCCTGGGTTATTATATGTATTCCAGGGATTTGAACTTATATTCCTATGTTTGTACAATAAACATTCTTACTTGATTAGAGGTCTTTCCAGTTAGGCTAATATACTTTCTCTTAATGTTAATGTTTAAAATATTTGAAATTCAGGAATTCCATTTTGGAGAACTTATACCAAAAAGATAAAATTGATAGACAAAGGCTTTACTCATGTAAACATTTAATAAACTCTCATTCATAATCAAAATAGGCAAGCAACAAGGTGAAAGAAACCATGCACACTCATAATATAGAACACCATTAAAATATAGAATCTGAACAGTGGATGCAGAGCCATTTTATAGGCTATTAATGAATAAAATATTAAAAAAATTACCTTGCCATTATACACTAAAATTCTAAATATATAAATATGTAGGCAGGTAATGTTAGTTTTACTACTTAGCCTGAACCTCTATAAATGGATACATTTTAAACATTGTTTACACGTACTGGGAATAAAAAGAAATACTACCATGATAAACAGTAATTTTTCAAAGTGTTTATCAGTGATATCTGACATGGTTCTATATGGTTCACGTTACTCAACAAGCCCAGGTGTGAAGATACAGAATGCAGTCTCAGTCTGGAATACCTAGCAAGTTGGAAGTCCTTCTAGGCAATTATGGGGGCTATCTTAAATGAAAAAGAGGACATGCATAGTCATGAGTTCAGTTCTTAGTAACTGCATAGGGTAGTGATGCTACCCGTAAGATATGGGTGTAGTTGTTGAAAAGAGACAAAGAGAGGATTAGAGGGATCTGAAAAGTAACAAAACGAAACTCTTAAAATAAAATACAAAGCATTAATATAACACTATAATATAAATTGTGTTTATAGATTTCTAATAATTAGAAAAATCATTAACCAAAATTTAATGAATCAGTTTATATTATGTATCATTAAGTTAGTAAAAAAAATGATTTGTTAAAAATTCAAAACAAGGCCATCTTTGAGGAAGAAATAGCTACATATTATAGCTGCATCTAGACAAACATGAAGTAAAATGTATAATTGAAGAACATTAAGTACTCTGACACTTTCAATTGAGTTATAATATTGTAGTTTTAAAGATTTTATTTATGTATAGGTGTGAGTATATACCATGTGTGTGCAGGTGCTCATGGAGGCCAAAAGAGTCCCAGCTACTAACGCAGCTATTACAGCTGGTTCTAAGCACCTCTTTGTGTGGTGCGAGGAACCTCTGCTGTCTGCAAAATTAGCAGGTAGTGTCTTAATTACTGATCCGTTCCTTCTGCTGAACACCATAGTGCTTATATGCTGCATCTTTTTTACAATATACTATTTTCATGCTTAGATATGTAACATGAAACATAATATTAGGGTACATTTTACTTGTTAAATAAAAGCAACCTATAAGTAGTATGTGTATTAAAACAGGAACAAAATTTGAAACACAGATATATCCTTATGTAGAGGTAGCATCTATAAGAAGTACAGATTTATAGATATGTGACACATGAACATGAAAAATGTTTGCAATGAATCTATCAAACTTTAGTGCCTAAACAGAGTTTAAGAATAAGCTGGAGTCAGAATTAATGATGGGCAGGAGAACCTATGTCGCTCTGTTTGTGTGTGTGTGTGTGTGTGTGTGTGTGTGTGTACCTATGAAAATGTATTACTGTAATGTCTGTTGTAATCTAAATAAACAAAATAAAACATTTATATACTTATAAATGGAAGTGAATAATCAGAGAGGTGAGAGTTACATACTTAGCTAAAAGTCTTTTGCACTCTAAATTTATTTAACATGCCATCTTCAAAACAGCCTTCCTTAACCTTCCTTTCTTCCATCTTAGATGATTTTAGACTTTCCCCTTGTCATTCACTCCATTAGACCGTGATATTGCTTACAGATATTGTTCACAATTATCATTATCTTCTATTGTAATAGGTCTCTGCTCTAGAGATAGTAGTTGAGTGTTTGTCAGGTTGTTGTTATTGTTATTCCTAGTGTCTATCACAGTCTAAGAATTGCTCTAGCAGCATAAAGTCTTCCTGAAGAATGTCATTGTTGCTGCTATTTCTTACTATCAAAGAAAACAATAATTAGTAAATTTTGTAACAAAAAAAGTTTAAAACACAGAAGAATATTAGGCCCAATAATAAGACATACTAGAATACAGAACTATGCCCATTGAAGCATAAACTAAATTAAGTTCAGAGATTGAGTGTTTATATTCCTTGGATTGTAGGGGAAAATGTTCTACAACGTTTCAAAAGCTAAGGTTCAAATCAGTTAAATTATCAAGTTCAATGTTCTATGCGAATAACTTCTGTCACATTTTTTTATTTCTGAATACATATACCTTGGATGCATATATGTGTGCAAGTTTCCTTGATTTGATCATATGAAAGCCAGTGGTAGACATCAGGATTCTTCCTCTATTGCTATATTACGTTTGATACAAGGTATCTTTCTGAGCCTGGAAATCATTATCTTGGCTAGATTGGCTGGCCAATGAGCACTCAAGAATGACACTCTACTCAGTCCTGAGGTTACAGACATGGTCACAACATCTGGATTTTATATCAGTTTTGAGGATGTGAACTCTAGGCCATGGGCTTACAGAGCTAGCTCTATACCCATTGAGAGCTTTTCCCAGTTTGAACTCTACCTTCAGGATATTCTCAGGGGTTCTATTGTGCTGGCATCCATGCACTGCACATGCTCAGTTTATTCCCATGATTCACTGACACCTATTTCTTCCCATCCCTTCTTTCACTCCAGTACTCTCTCAATATATCCCAGTCAGCTGGCTTCCCACAAGAAGATAAGAAGTTTGTTGAAATCTTTGAAAGATTCTTTATGCTAAAGTAGATACGTAAATATTGAATTCTCTCACTATGTATGCGTGTGTGTATGCCTTAGGTGTTCCTCACACCTACAGAGCATCTGTGTGTTTAAGAAGTTCCCCTTCTGTGTTTCCTCATGCTACCCAAAGGCAACTTGACAGGGATACAGAGAAGAGTCAGTTACAGAAGGAGACTGCTCACCTCAGTTGTGAATAATGCCACTTCCTTTATTCATGCATTTATTCTTTTATTCACTACATAGGCAGTTTTTGTAAGGCAGTTTCTGTACTGGCAATTGCCTGTGTACAGCAAACACACACTCACACACAAACAAAATTGAACACAAAACACTTGTCCCCAAGGAATTCACAAATGGAAGTACATGAGCTATATACGATAATGAACTGATAAAGAGTAGTCGGGAGGGTTTACAGAATGTTCTTAGATGGCAGAGTTGTTCTGTTTTCCTCACTTCAGCCACGTAGTGTACAGCACAGAGAAGACACTAAAGTTATATTCTACAGCTGAAAACACCTATTGTCTTCCAACAAAAAATAATGCATGTCTACAATGTTTTCTTCTCCTCTATTAAATTTAATGCTCTCGTTCATTTTGACCATCGCTATGAGGACATTCTTGTGAAGTAGGTTTTGTGCCAAGGATCTACTACAATAATATAAAATAAAGCCCTCAAAAACAAATTCAACTCCCATCATGTTTCTTTGTTAGGAGGTCCTTACATTTCCTGGAAAAAGATAACAACCCAGCTTCCAGGGAGCCAAGATCTTGTTTGTATGTGTGTTTCTATCTGTGTGTGTGTGTGTGTGTGTGTGTGTGTGTGTGTGTGTGTGTGTGTGTGTGTGTGACAGACTTCAAGGTTATAAATATAAATGTCATGAAGTTACTTTTATTGTACTTTTTTCATCTATGAAACAATTTTTTCTTAACATTTGGTATGAGTCAGACTTGTTTAAGTAAGTGAAGGCATTCTTGCTTGATTTAAGAATAAAATGAATTCTTTAAAATGGTAGTGGATGTATTGTGAAATTGCAAGGAAAAGGTCCATATTAAAGTATGCAAATGAGCCAAAGAGGCAGGCTTGTTGGCAGTCAGAATCACGACCAAAATCAAAGCACAAAAGTTTTCAAGTGGGGATAGCACTACACAGGCAGCGGACAAGGGCGCATGACCACAGTGCAGCAAATGTTCACAGGGCCTGTACTACTTACTCCATTGTACATTCATCTTCAGGTTGCACAGTGGCACTCTCCATGATGCCCAGAATAACTTAGCTGTAATCCTCTTGGAACTGACTGGGCTGCTCACTTATTTCGCAGGTGTTCGCATGTCAAGCAATGGGTACTTCAGCCTATTCATAATTACAACAGAAGAATTCTTCAGACTTGAAAGAGGGTAGAGATAGCAAAAGAAAAAATCTGGGCTCATGTGTTCTAATTGAACTCTGCAACATAAAAATTGGAAGGTGATAATTCTATAAGAAAACATGGATCAAAATAGTCTACAAAAAGTGTGGAATATTTCTAGGCTAGGTCTATGTCAGTATAACCAAATTTACATATGTTTTTTCAAAATGGCATCCTGTGGTACATTTTCTACTTGTAACCCATTTCCATAAACCTCATAGTAATATTCACTTTTTACTAGTTATAGAAAGCTGTGGAGTCTTTTCTAAAATGTAATATTGTCCTGTAAAAGATTTTTTTATTATTGAAGGTAGGAGAGATTCAATTTAATGAATATGCTTAACTAATGATGAATGAACCTACCAAACTCACATTGATGGTTACAGGGTAATGTTTTTTCCCCTCCAGATACATAGGTATATACACACACAACACACATGCACATATATAGATATACATATATATCTATATATGTATGTATATATATGTATGTACACATACACATGATGCATAAACACTCATATACATACATACATACTGGGTCCTACAAAAGTGTAGTACATAGAATGTTTGCATGTGTGTTTGTGTACTTAAGGCTTATATTACAGTATATTATGTGTACTTAAGACATTAAAACTTGTATATTAAGTATACAAGTTTTGTATAGTTGCTTCTCTAAATTAACAATTTATTGTTAATTGATGAGAATAGATTCAGCCATTCCCTTGGCAGTGAGTCTGAAGAGAATAAGGGAAAAGAACTAGCAAGCGCCCAACCACCTGTGAGTTTATTTATTTTCTTCTCTCCTTTTGGATGTGGATAGGATGTTTATTCCTTCTCTCCTTTTGGATATAGATAGGAGGCATTAAACTTCTGCTTTGAATTCCTCATAATGAGAGACTGTAAGCTGGAATTGCAAACCAAATAAACAATTTTTCCTTTAAATTGCTCTATGCTAGAGCATTTTATCACTGCAACAGAAATAAAAGTAAAGTAGGGTAGTGCTCGCTTATTATATTTGTGTGTAGTAGAGCATGTGCTTTTGCTCATATATGTGATATTATGTGTATATATGCATGTCTGTGAAGGCCAGATGCTTGTGATGAATAGTCTGCTTCAAGTGTTCTCTAACATATCATTTTAGTGATGTTTATTCTCCTCTGATTTCTTTTCATTGATATTTTAATTAGTGTTACTTTTATTTATGTGTTTGTGGGCTTGCTCGAGTGTTTATGCATCATGTGCATGTCTGATGTCAATGGAGTCCAGAAAAAGGCATCAGATCCTCTGTCCTGGAGTTACAAATGTCTGTGATCCATCATATGGTAATTGGAACCAGGTTTTCTGGAAGAGGAACACATACTCTTAGCCATCTAGCAGTCTTTTCACCCCCCTCTACTAATAATCTTTTTAAACAGTTGACATCATGCTTGCCTGCAATGCATTATGATTACATTGGTGATCTCTTACATTTTCTCATCTCCCTCCCAGTCTTGCCAGCCTCCTTTGTCTTCCCAAGTAGTACCCTTTCCTATCTTAAGACAGAGTCTCTCACTGAACCAGTAACTTGTGATTTCAGCTATGTTGGGCTTATTTTGACTGGCCAGTAAGCCACAGTGAAACTCCTGCCTCTACCTTGCCAGTAGTGGGATTACAGTACATGCCACTCTGCCTGACCTTTTAAATGGCTTCTAAGACTATAATCTCACTTTTTCTTGCTTGGGCAACAAACACCGTGACTGAGGCACCTTTCTCCTGCACCCATTTTGATTTTAATTCCATGTCCTTAAAAATGTTTAAATACCTCTGTTTCCTCTGAAAATGAAACTATTCTATTTTTTTTCATCGTGTATGGTTTTAGTCTGCTGTCTGTGGACATTTTTCCCTACATGAATGATATTACTCAAATAAGGTATGGAGACCAGTTGACATTTTCCCATAATTGGTGAGTTCCTCAGGCAAGGAGACAAATATAACACATTCCCTGCAGACTGCTGCAATATCTCCCTTGGTGTTCATAGCTCCAGGGTATTGAGAGGGAATCTCTGAGCTGCTTGTTAACCAGCAGCAAATCCCACCTAATCACTGCTGCAGGGAGTAGCTGGCTTTTGACACTTTGAAACCCTTTCGAGGAGTTTCTAGCAAGTTGGGCACATTGGGAGATTGACGTTTTGCCTCCCCACCCCTCCTTCATTACTAATCTCTTTTAGTGGGGGTCAGCTGATTCCCTTAACATGTTAAGTGAAGACTTGAGCTTAGAAACCACTACTCACTCCTGTTGCAGCGTGATTGAAATTTTGAGAAGGAATAGATGGAGTGGAATAAGCCAATTTCAAGACATAACTGAACGTCTATGCAGACATTCCCACAGGCTAATCTGTACGGAGACAAGTCCTGGATTGATATTCACTGTTCTCTGGTTGCTGAGGATGAGCCAAATCAATAAAAACCAAACCAGAGCTAACCATGACAAGGATAGGTCTGCTGCTTTCTATAGTGGACAGTTAAGTTTGACTACTTATTGAGTTCATGATGGAACAACTAACTATGTCATAGAATAGTATTTCTTTTGACATTCAATTAAATCAGC
The DNA here is from genome assembly GCF_008632895.1 of Mastomys coucha. Lineage (NCBI taxonomy): Eukaryota > Metazoa > Chordata > Mammalia > Rodentia > Muridae > Mastomys > Mastomys coucha. Next base: position 87,925,358 of record NW_022196911.1, read on the forward strand.
TTATGATTGTGTTCAACATAACATTTTTTTTTTATATATATTTCATGCCTTCCCTGTTTTTATCATTTGGTTCTGATCTGGGCAAATTTATGCCTTCACATTCTAATACATGTATATGTTAAGCACAAATTTATATCTACTGACTATTATCAGATTAAGTAACATAGAATCCCTATTCAATAACTGTGCCTCAAATATAGCTTACTAGCTTTCCAATAATCTAATGAACTAAGCAACTAAAATGAATGAAATCTGCAGGAATAATCTTTAAACTGTATTTGAGATATCCATGGGTCTCTGAGACTTCCCTGGCCAGTGAGTAGAGTGAGGATACATCGGAGGCAGGAAGGCAGTTCAGTTCAACATGCCTAAGTAGCTAGTGTTGATTCAAACTGGGTCTGACCTGGAGTAGTTTATTTTAGACATATTTAAGCACAGCGCAATTTGGTGAAAACTTTTAGAGTGATAACTAGCTCAATCTTATGTGCATAATAAAGTACACATACATCTCTTTGAGGGCCAAACTAGGCTAAACAAAGATGGGACCAGAGTACATACAAATTCTTTGAATGCGATAGGGGAACCTGGAATATTAGCCCATCTTTTACAAGGTGTTCTAAAGATTGACTGACAAAACCAAACATATGATGAGGATCTGACGGAGGATCAAGTGAGGTCTCTGGCTACACAGTGCAACCATCTCCATATTAAAATATACATTTGTTATGAGTTTTTGGGTGTATAAAGGTATAAGATTTCTTCCTTTGAAGAATCAACCCTGTGGGCTAACATTTCAGGTTCCCCTAGTGCTTTATTGTAAACATGTGGACCTCTGTACCTTCTATAATCACTAAAATTTTAATTTCTAAATTAAGTATTTTAATTGTCTGAACATTTTATAAAATAAATGAACGATATTACATTGTTGGTGTATTTAAAATATTACATACCATGTTCACTCTCCTATCCAGTACTAATATCTCAGATGTGATAGAAACATTTAAAAAGTTCTCTTAATATATCCTCTGTGTTATTTCCTGGAAGGTATCTTTTTTTTGGGGGGGGGTGCTTTTTTTCCATTATTTACATTTCAAATGTTTATCCCTTTCCAGGTCTCCTTAGGAAATCCCCTACCCAGACCTCCTCTACCTGCCTCTATGAGGGTGCTCTCCCACGCACCCACCCACTCCCGACTTCCTGCCATGACATTTACCCTAAACTAGGGTATCAAGCACCCACAGGCCCAAGGGACACTCCTCCCACTGATGTCCAATAAGGCCATCCTATGCCACATATGCAGCCTGAGCCATGGATCCCTCCATGTATACACTTTGGTTGGTGGTCCAGTCACCAGAAACTCCAGGATGTCTGGCTGGTTGACTCTCTTGCTCCTCCCAGGGGCTGCAAACCCCTCAGCTCCTTCAGCCTTTTCTCCAACTTCTTGGAGGCTTTGGCAGGGCCTCTCAGGAGACAGTTTTATCAGGGACTCATAAGCAAATACTTCCTGGCATCCACAATGGCCTCCAAGTTTGGTGACTGTATATGGGATTGATCCCCAGGTGGGACAGTCCCTACCTGGCCTTACCTTCAGTCTCAGCTCCACAATTTGTCTCCATATTTCTTCCAGTATTTTGTTTCCCCTTCTAAGAAGCACTGACACATCCCCAATTTGGTTTTCCTTAATCTTGGGTTTCATATGGTCTGTGAATTGAATCTTGGGTATTCCAAATGTATGGGATAATATCCACTTAGCAGTGAGTACATACCATGTGTGTTATTTTGTGACTGAGTTACCTCGATCAGGATGATATTTCCAAGTTCCATCCATTTTCCTGTGAATGTCATTAAGTCGTCTTTTTAATAGCTAAGTAGTACCTCATTGTGTAAATGTACCACATTTTCTGTACCCATTCTTCTGTTGAGGGACATCTGGGTTCTTTTCAGCTTCTGGCTATTATAAATATGGCTGCTATGGACATAATGGAGCATGTGTCCTTATGACATGTTGGAGCATCTTCTGGGTATATGCTGATATAGGAGTGGTATAGCTGTATCCTCAGGTAGTTCTATCTCCAATTTTCTGAGCAACCACCAGACTGATTTCCAAAGTGGTTATACCAGCTTGCAATCCCCCGGCAATGGAAGAGTGTTCCTCTTTCTCCACATCCTCACCATCATCTGCTGTCACTTGAGTTTTTTATCTTAGCCATTCTGACTGATATGAGGTGGAATCTCAGGGTTGTTTGACTTGTATTTCCCTGATGACTAAGGATGATCAACATTTCTTTAGGTGCTTCTCGGCTATTTGAGTTTTCTCCCTTGTGAATACTCTGTTTAGCTCTGTTCCCCATTTTTTAATGGGGGGAACATTTTTAATTTTTAAATTTGTTTCTCTGGAGTCTACCTTCTTGATTTCTTTGTATATATTGGATATTAGCCCTCTATCAGATGTAGGAATGGTAAAGATATTTTCACAGTCTATTGGTTGCTGTTTTGTCCTATTGACAGTGTCCTTTGCCTTAAAGAAGTTTTGCTATTTTATAAGATGGCATTTGTCAATTCTTGATCTTAGTACATAAGCAACTGGTGTTCTGTTCAGGAAATTTTCCCCTGTGCCCGTGTGCTGGAAGCTTTTCCTTAATTTCTCTTCTATTAGATTCACTGTATCTGGTTTTATGTGGAGGTCCTTGATCCACTTGGTCTTAAGCTTTGTATAGGGAGATAAGAATGGATCAATTTACATTCTTCTACATGCTGACCGCCAGTTGAATCAGCACCATTTGTTGAAAATGCTGTCTTTTTTCCACTGGATGGTTTTAGCTCCTTTGTCTAAGATCAAGTGACCATAGATATGTGAGTTCACTTCTGGGTCTTCAGTTCTATTCCATTGATCTTCCCTCCCTGTCTCTATACCAATACCATACAGTTTTTTAATCACTATTTCTCTGTAATACAGCTTGAGGTCAGGGATGTTGATTCCCCCAGAAGTTCTTTAATTGTTGAGAATAGTTTTCACTATCTTGGGTTTTTGTTATTCCAAGTGAATTTGCTAATTGATCTTTCTAACTCTATAAAGAATGGAGTGGGAATTTCGATAGGGATTGGATCGAATCTGTAGATTGTTTTTGGCAAGATGGCCACTTTTACTCTATTAATCTTGCCATCCATGAGCATGGGAGATCTTTCCATCTTCTGAGATCTTCTATTTCTATCTTCTATCTACTTTATGAAGTTCTTGAAGTTTTTCTCACAAAGATCTTTCACTTGTTTGGTTAGAGTCACACCAAGATATTTTATATTGTTTCTGACTATTGTGAAGGGTGTTGTTTCCCTTATTTCTTTCTCAGCCCATTTATCCTCTGAGTGTAGGAAGGCTACTGATTTGTTTGAGTTAATTTTATATCCATTTTCTTGGCTGAAGGTTTTTATCACCTAAAGGAGTTCTGGTATAATTTTTGGGGTCACTTAAGTATACTACCATATCTTCTGCAAATAGTGATATTTTGATCTCTTGCTTTTTAATTTATACCCCTTTGACCTCCTTTTGTTGTCTAGTTGCTCTAGCTAGATCTTCAAGTACTATATTGAATAGGTAGGGAGAGAGTGGGCAGCCTTGTATACTCCCTTTAGTAGGATTGCTTCAAGTTTCTCTCCATTTAGTTTGATGTTGGCTACTGGTATACTATGTTTGGGTATGGGCTTTGAATTCCTGATCTTTCCAAGACTTTTAACATGAAAGGACTATGAATTTTGTGAATGAATTTTCAGCATCTAATGAAATGATCATGTGGTTTTTTTTCTTTGAGTTGGTTTATGTAGTGGATTACATTGATGGATTTCTGTATATTGAACCATACCTGCCTACCTGGGATGAAGCCTACTTGATCGTGGTGAATAATCTTTTTGATGTGTTATTTTATTCCATTTTTGAGGGAAGGTATCTTTTATTATAACAATATTTACATATTTTTCATATTTTGTTCTTCTTACTTTGCAAGATACATAGGGGAAAAAGTTTTGACTACTATTATATTCTCAATGATAGTATAGAGCAGAAAAGTTAGACATTATCAACATATCTTCAAATAAAAGAAACATTTAAAATATAAATATGTATCAAAGAGTATATTTTAATAATTGTAGTCTCATAGTTATGAACATACTAAAGATTTTGGTTGTGGACACGAATTACTTGACATTACTCTATGTACTTTGCAAACATAGTTCTATTAATCCCTTATGTTGGTACATTTTCATCTTATGTTATATTTAAATATTAAATCATTTTCAAAAACAAACAGTATTTTGAAACAGTATTAAACACTTTGAGTTTAAATCTAGAGACTTTGTAATAAATAGCAGTGCACATGTATGCATAGATGTTAATACCTGAATCATCCTTGAGTATGATTTTGAATTTTATCCTTAATCCTTACTAACTATTCAGACATCTACTAATCAAGACATGGCATGTATGCATTTGTCCTTTTCTGCATGTGTGTGAAAGTCATATGTGCACACATTGACTAAAGACAGGTCTAATTCATGGCAATTGGCCCAGAGCCAACTGAGGCTAAATAGGATTATGGCCCAAACCAGGAGCTCAGCTTATTTTAAATACTGTGAATTTGTTTCCTATGAATGCTTTTTATACAGTTGTATGTCTCTTGATCATGTAGTTTGTAGATGACAATGAAAATAATTTATACATGCCTAGAAGTTTATATTTTAGGATGTTAATAGAGGTATACAAACCACTTACTGAGAATAAGTTATAACTAATAATATTAGTAATTATGCATATATAAACAAGTGGGTACATTGGAATATCAACTGGTAAAGTCAGTGAGAAACACCAAATGTATGTATTCAATAAAAAAAAAATCACTAATACAAATGTTTCTAAAGAATCGTTAAAGCCCACCCATGTATCAGTGGGTTATGATGCTATTCTAAGACAGAAATGCTGTTTGAAACAAAATACCTTTAGGTTTTCTGTATTTTCTTTTACTACAAATTTTATCCAACTATGACCTTTATGGAATTTTATTGGTAATATTGTACTGTTGATAACCATTTAATATTATTCTGGCTCTTTAATGGTATACAACATTGGTGGGGAGAGTACACCAAATTTGTGTGTGTGTGTATGTGTGTATAATATAAAATAAAAGAAAGACTCTCAGAGGCCCACACATCTCAGGAGATGTATAATTAGCAATACATTTGCACTTTCCCTGACATGAGGCTATTAATTTATGGTCTAGAAGCAAGACATGTATGACACGGAAGATCACTAGTCTCCTGGGGGGTCTGCACTAGATTTTGGGAATGAAATGGAATGCTGTTTTTCTCTTTGAATGTACTTACAGCAATTATTTAAAGCTATGATAAATAATATATTAAGAGTTAATCAGTGGGAATAATGTCATTTCTTTCTGTGATTATTTACTGCAGCTTGGCTCCAGGAGTGTTTAAACATGTTGTATTATTAAAACTTGGACTCTTGCCAACTTAGTAGTTTGAACAAATCTGTTCTCATGGTTCTTTAATTATAAAGAAGATACTTTTTTAAAGTGTAATATCACAAACCTTTTGGTGAATTGAAGGACTAAGCTAGTAAAATCTAGTAGATACAGTATTGTTGAAGAATTTTCCCAAGTAGAGCAGAATATTGTATAATGAAAAATCTATTGAGCACACACACACACACACACACACTCATATACACACATGCACCACATACCTATATCACCTGCATTCAGGTAAAAATCCAGGTTGTATATATAAAAATTTAGTGTATTTTATTCTATTCAGTAATGTTTTATACTTAGTTTTGTTTCAGCACTGCATGAGACACTAACTTATATATGTCTAACAAATATGAGTTCTGCTTTCTCAAGACCCACAAAAATATGATTGTCATACTCTAAGCATCCACAAAGAAATAAACAATTATCAGCTGTAAGAGATGAGTATAAGAAATTCCATGTGCAGAGAGAAATGCAGACCCTCAACTCACATCTCTCTTCAATTGCTGAACAGAACACCAAAGGCTTATGATCTAAGATCAAGAATTGACAAATGGGACCTCATAAAATTGCAAAACTTCTATAAGGCAAAGGACACAGTCAATAAGGCAAAATGGCAACCAACAGATTGGGAAAAGATCTTTACCAACCCTACACCCGATAGAGGGCTAATATTCAATATATATAAAAAACTCATAAGTTAGACCCCAGAGTACAGAGCTCAACAAAGAATTCTCAACTGAGGAATACTAAATGGCAGAGCAGCACCTAAAGAAATGTTCAATATCCTAGTCATTAGGGAAATGCAAAGCAAAACAACCCTGAGATTCCACCTCATACCAGTCAAAATGACTAAGATCAAAAACTCAGGTGATAGCAGATGCTGGTGAGAATGTAGAGAAAGAGGAACACTCCTCTATTGCTGGTAGGATTGCAAGCTGGTATAACCACTCTGGAAATCAGTTGGACAGTTCCTCAGAAAATTAGACGTAGTATTACCTGAGGACCCAGCTATATCAGTACTGGACATATACCCAAAAGATGCTCCAACATATAACAAGGACATATGCACCACTGTGTTCATAGCAGCCTTATTTAAAATAACCAGAAAGTGAAAAGAACCCAGATGTCCCTCAACAGAAGGATACAGAAAATGTGGTACATTTACACAATGGAATACTATGCAGTTGTTAAAATCAATGACTTTATGAAATTATTAGCTAAATGGATGGAACTAGAAAATATCATCCTGAGTGAGGTAACCCAATCACAAAAGAACACCCATAGTATGCACTCACTGATAAGTAGAAAACAGCTCAAATGTTCAGAATACCCAAGATGCAATTCACATATCACATGACGCTAAGAAGAAGGAAGACCAAAGTGTGGTTACTTTGATCTTTCTTAGAATGGGGAACAAAATAACCATGAGAGGAGATATAGAGACAAAGTGTAGAGCAGAGACTGAAGGAAAGCCCATCGAGAGACTGCCCCACCTGGAGTTCCATTCCATATACATTTACCAAACCCAGACACTAGTGTGGATGCCAGAAAATGCTTGTTTATGGTTGCCTGATATAGTTGTTTCCTGAGAGGCTCTGCTAGAGCCTGACAAATACAAGCATGCATGTTTGCAGCCAACCATTGGACTGAGCACAGAGTCCCCAATGGAGGATTTAGAAAAAGGACTGAATGTGGGTTGTTCTTCCTGTATTCCAGACTTCTACACTAATAACCATTTATCAGAGAGTGCATACC
>NW_022196911.1:87936313-87956441 GCF_008632895.1 Mastomys coucha
GTTGCATGTAAATAAAGAAAATATCTAAAATTAAAAAAAAAAAAGAAAGAAAAAGAAAAAGGACTGAAGTAGCTAAATGGATTTGCAATCCCATAGGAGGAACAACAATGTCAACCAAACAGACATACCAGATCTCCAAGGGAATAAACCACCAACCAGAGTACACAAGGAGAGACCCATGGCTCCAGCCACATATGTTACAAAGGATTGCCTGCAGAGAATGGGAGGACAGGTCTTGGTCCTGTAAAGACTAAATGCCCCAGCATAGGGGAATGACAGGATGGGGAAGCAGAAGTGGGTGGGTGGATGAGGGAACACCCTCACAGAAGCAGGGGGAGGGAGAATGGGATAGGGGGTTTTCTGAGGGGAAACCAGGAAAGAGGATAACATTTGAAATGTAAATAAAGAAAATATCTAATAAAAATATTCAAAAAAGAAAGAATAAAGGCGAACATTCTTTGATTTGGCTTGTCCAAAAAGCCTGTGGTTCCAATTACTAATGATTCTCACTCAAAATTTTCTGAGGATAACCATTAACAGGGGTATTAATCTTCTAAGTACAAGTAGAGGTTTTTATTAATGGCAGTTTATGTTAATCATAGTAAGATCACCCAGTTCATCAAGGAAAACATTTGAGTTTGGTAAAGCCCCAAAGCTACCTTTGACTCAAGGCAGAGTAAAATTGACAGTGCAGCTTTCATGACAGAATATAAGCATTGCTAACAGGCAAGAAGTGACACTCTACATGGAATCCACCAACACTGGTATCAGAGGCCCCTGCCACTAGGCACTTATTATATAAACAGCTAAATCACCTTAATAGATGTCTAAGTGTGATGACTCCTTTACTGGTGGATTTAATGAGTTGGTTCTGTGCTCAGTAGGGTAATGGTCCATAACTGATACATTTTCAGAAAAAAAAAAAAATTCTCAAGTTATAAACTAGAGAGCTATGTTTCTCTTTGGAAATCAGAGGATCTGCCAGGCTGAGAATTTGTTTAGTATCACATACCATGTACCTTCAGTGTTTTTGTGTTTGTAGCACATGACACACACACACACACACACACACACACATACACATAAATGACAGGACATTAATATGCTGGAGGGCTTATGTACTTAGCACCTAGCATTTGAGTCATCATTTTCTTTTCTTTCTTTTTCTTTTATATGGCAAACTCTCATATATAAAAAGGACAAGTTAAACTGTGCTATAATGTAGTCTATAACTTCTATAGCTACATGAGCAAGTATAGGGGCAATGCATTTAAGTACAGAAGGAACAAGTTTACTTTCTGAAGAAGATGAATAGAAGGTTGCATGAATGATACCTAACTTAACATGATCATAAGGGAATTCACTAAAAGGGAACACACACACACACACACACACACACACACACACACATATACCCCCATTAATGAAATCGATATAGTTCCTTTGATAAGGCATGACATGTAGTCAGGCAGGGAAAACTGAATACAGGTTAAAAACGGGAAGGGATCAATATAGTGACATGTAAGTGGCACCAGACAGCTCTTTATAAAATTGTATCAATGGATTTTTGATATTTATACAGAGTGTGTTGTATATAGAAAAAGAACCATACCATTGAGCTTTATTTTGGGCTACTTTGCAGTTTAGTTTACTGAATGACTGTTGGTGACAAATGATAGTAATGCTGAAAAGAAGAAAAAAATGGATTGTGTAGTGAAATACAGGCATTTGTACAAGAAATGGAGTAGTAAAACATTGTACAGCTGAACAGCATAATGACAAATCCATTATTCTCCTTCCTTGCTATCTTAGGAGTTTATTCTTTGTCTTTCCAAGCAACGTGAATTATATTTATTTTTAGTTTGACTGTTTTAATACTGTACATTTCCATTTATCTGAGACATTTACTATTTTTACATTTTAATATATTTTTCAATGTTGCAACAAGATATGCGTGGAATGTATATGACAGATGACACCGTATGCATGTATTGTGAAATAGAGTTCAAAATAAAGTTCACCAAATGCTTCTACAGTGCAATGAGCAGTATGTGGGAAGTGTTCCTCATTGACTTGGCATGTTATCTGCGTGTCAGAGTATATTAACAGAATCTTTGTGTGTGCTTATCTGAATTCCAAGGTAACTGGTTTTAATTCGATGCAGTAAATATTTCTTAAATACTAATTTACTCACTTTAGATATGAATGTACTTCGGTAGATATCAGCTAGGACTAATTTCGTTACATGCTCCACTAAGAAAAAAAAGTTAGCGTGCTCCTTCTTATAGACAGGCAGGACTCACAATGGAAGGACAAGGACAACCACCTACCCACAAAGCATTTGACCTAAAATGTGTACTGCCTTCACGATGTGCAGTGACAAAGAGAGACCAGAGTTTGAAGGAATGGCCAACCAATAACTACCCCAATTGAGACCAATCCCATGAGCATGAACCAATTCCTGACACTATTAACGATATTCTGTTAGGCTTGCAGAGAATAACCTGGCATAACCGAAGTCTGGGAGACTCCACCTAACAGCCAAAGGAAAAAGATGAAGACTCATACCCTAACCATATGTGGAGACGGGGAGTATAAGGAAGAATTGGGAGACAGATTGAGGGACCTGAACAGGACAGGGATCCCACAAGAAGACCAATGAAGTCAAGCATCCTGGACCCTTGGGTGCTCCCGGAGGCTGAGTCACCAACCAAAGAGCAAGCTCAGGGTGAACCTAGGCTCCCTGGATGCAAGTAGCAGATAAGCAGCTTGGTCTTCATGCAGGTCTCCCAAACAACTGGAGCAGAGGCTTTCCCTAAGCCTGTGGCCTAATTTCCTGCCTATGGATCCTGCACCCCTAAGTGGACAGCCTTGTCTGGCCTCAATGGGAGAGGATAGGACTAGTCCAGCAGCAACTTAATGTGTGGGGTGGTGTAATGGGGAAGTGGAAGGGTTGAGTTTGGGGGTAAGTGTGTGGGGGTTAACACCCAGAGGAGGACTTCTTCTTCTAAGGGGTATGAGGGTAGCACTTACCTCTGGTGTACCGGGAGTAGGGGAAGGGCTGATACTGGGTTGTGAAGTGAATAAATAAATAAATTTAATTCAAAAAAAAGTTAGTGTGCTCAAAGAGCTAACTTGCAATTAACTAAACATTTAACTGTATTAAAGTTCTCTAGCATTCCCATTTTATTGGAATAATTCACATCATATTTTCATGATTACAGAATAAGGAATTATTTCCAAGACTTGTGAAACTTGTATGCAAAACTGTGAAATCCAGGAAGGAGAAAGATTGATGTTGTGACTGATGGATAAATGACAGAAAGCCAAAGGCATTTTACATCATTTTTGCCTAATTTTAGATAAATATTCAGTAGAAATTTAACTCTTTGATCTCTAAATGTACTGTAGGGATTGTGAGATTCAAAACCCAGCTACGGTGTTTTGCAGATGATTTATTGTTTTATACATCTGTATTCAGAAGATAAAATGAGTCACAGAATTTCTAACATTTGCCTGCTATTCTGACCTGTTTCTGAATGGGAGGAACCCATGGGCAGGATACTATTGAATTTGAGCTTTGTTGTGTCACAATGGAAGAAAGAAAACAACTGACATGGTGATTTGCAGTTTAATTCAGCAGAGGACAGAGGTAAGATTGGCTAAGTCTCCTGACCCAGAGACATTAACCCTTCACTGTAGACCTTGAGTTCCAAAGGGAAAGTCATTTCTTTGTATAGATGTTCACTATCTTTGGAGGACATTTTTGGTCCTTAACAGTGGAGCATTTTGTGGCCTCTAGTGTATCCTCTAATGTCCTTAACCAAGATAGGTGAGGAACAAGTCACCTATTTGTTCTACTTAATATTAATTGGCATTTCTACCTCACCTTTGATCAGCTAGTTCTCAAATAAAAGACACAAAACCTTTATATTTACAAATAACCTTAAGACATTGGAGCTGGGCAGGTATCAATCCTCTATGCTATTTTGTCTACTTCCCTGTTACTAATACCGAGATATAACTTACCATGTTCTTTCTGGGCTGACCCTACTCCAATTGGCATCTTCTCTTCTCTTCCTCTTCCTCTTCTCTGTGTCTACTGGACTCTACCTCAGACCTTAAGCCTAGGAACTAAAGCTCTGCCTATCTCTCTACTGCCCAGCTATAGGCTATAGGCATATTTATTCAAACAATAGTTTTAACTTAAGCAGGAAGATTACATAGCATCACTTGGTGTACTTGAAGATCTCTTGAGGTAACCAGGACCAGTATGTAGCATTAACAATACTTAGCAACAGACCAAACCTCAACACCTATTGGTTTAGGTTTTCCTTAATAGGAAGCTAACATAGGAAAAGATTTGAATCTTTCAGCTTGTATTAATCCTTGCTTTCTAATTACAACATACTTAAGTCATTACAATCATGGAATAAAAGATATTTTTGTTTAAAAAATGTTTTCAAATGGCTGGAGAATTTAGCTTAGTGGTTAAAAACACCTACTCTCAGAGAAAACCTAAGTTCAGTTCTAATCACTCACATCTAGTGACTTGCAAACCCCTTTAACTCCTCTTCAGCTGAATCCAAAAAGGTCTTTTGTATCCACAGGGAAATTGAATCACAGGTACATACTTACACAAAGACACAGACACAAGTAAACATAAACTTAAAATAGAACTTTAAATATATTTTTAAAATCAAACAGCCTGGAAATTGAAAGTCAAGTGTCTTTTTCATAGGATTTTGCCCTGGTCCATAACATGATGTGCCTAAGTCCTATTATCTTCACAATGTCTGTGGTTTGTGGTTAGGACTATCTAGTGGCCTCTGTCAACAGGCTGGCTGGAGGTTGGCTGCTTTTAAGAGTCTAACACCAGCCAGGCAGTGGTGGCTCATGCCTTTAATCCCAGTACTTGGGAGGCAGAGACAGGCGGATTTCTGAGTTTGAGACAGCCTGGTCTACAGAGTGAGTTTCAGGATAGCCAGAACTACATAGGAACCCTGTCTCGAAAACACCAAAAAAACCCAAAACAACAACAAAACTGTGCACCCCCACAAAGACACTAGAGAGTGAGAAGGAGCATAACTCTTTGAGTGGGTTTGTGGGGGTGCACATGTTAGAGGTAACACAGGCTGGCCTCAAACTTGCTGAGTAGCCAAGGATGCTCTCCAATTCTGATCCTTCAGCCCCCACTTCCCCTAAGTGCTAGGATTCTAGGAATGCACCAACATGCTTGGCTTGGACAGTGCTGAGAATTGAACCCAGAGCTTTGTGCCTGTGAGGGCAAGCACTCTACCGAGCTAATATCCCAGCTCGCTTTCTTAATAGTTGGTTGTTTTTTTCTTTTTTCTTTCTTTTTTTTACACAAAGAATTTCTCTTTGAATAGACAAAGAATTGAGTTTTTAATAAGAATTTAGTTTCAAGATAAGACACTTGCCTGTATGGTAAACCACATGAAATTAGCATGACTAAGTGACGTTTCCATTTTTAAGCTGGTTATATAATGGTTTTTTGGTTTTGTTTTTTTGGTTTTTGTATTTTTTTTTTGAAATGTGCCTTAAAAGCCTATCACTTCAAGAGCATGTGATTCTTTGAGGGATAGGCAGGAACACTCCTATGACGTAGGGCCCACACTCTTGATCGTAAATGCACTCTTTAGTTTACTCAATGCTGATTCCTGCTTCGAGCCTGGTATAACAGTGATCTCTTGTAGATGTCTGAATGTGACTAGAATTGCAAAATGTTCCCACGTTGGTTTTGTATTTTATCTTAGATTCAGGGGTTAGCTTACTGCACTGTAGATCTGTGTTTATGCTCAAACGTGACTGTAAACAGAAAGGTGGAGCTCCTGGCTACTGTGGCTTCAGTAGAACATGTATGTTTGGTTTTAGGAGTTGAGAAGATGTGTAGGGTAGGCAAGCTTTTGCTCTCTGAGTCAAGTACAACTTCTATATAAGAGTTGTACTGAATTACTTGTCTTTAGTTAGTGTAATAATGGAGGTTAGTGTGAGTGACCTGTACGGAGTGCTTTTGAAGGAGTAGAAATAGAAGCTCATTAATGGATACCAAGTGTTACTTTGTGAACGTAATATATTTTGTGTCCTTAACTGGAAAGTGACTAAAAACTCACAGCAGTACTATCATGTATGGGTTACTTGCCAACTATGTCTGAAACAGAATTCATCAAATCAGTGGAACTGCCATGATTAAAGTAAAGTATGCACTCAATGAGCACAGGATGGGTGTAGTTTGTAATCAAGCACACTGTTTTAGTGTTGCTAGGACATCACTTGTAACACAATCTTCAGGGACTTCCATCTCTGCCAACTTGATAGCATGTTTGTGTGCCCATGGCTTGATGTACCCATAGCTTAGTTTTCTGGGAGCAGAATGGTCTCTTGTTGAAATTCAGGATGATGTTTACTATATACATATATACACATCACTGTTTTGTTGGTTATGTTAGGTTCATTTAATAAAAAGAGAAATTTTAAAAATAAAAAAAAAAGAAGTTAACTTAAAGGCCTACCAAGAAGGAAGGCCACGGTACTTTAAATTTTCCTTAAGTATTCATAAATTTATATTCATAAACTTTCTCATGTATTCTACAAGTGAGAGCAAGACAGAGCTGCACTGAACTTCCTATTCCTGTAGCCCTAGCTCAGAACAGACTGTTGGCAACTGAAAAGGAGGATGGTTGAGATTACTGGTAGACCAGAGGGTTGGGGCTGTGTCCAGCTGAGTGTGGAGTGTAACTGCCCAGGAATAAGGGAGTCTGGCACAAAGCAAAGAGTCATAAGAATGAGAAAAAAAGGAGCCCATGGAAGGGACATGTCTCCTATAGGCCACATAAAGCATGACAAAACCAAAGAAAACTGAGAAATCACCTTTACAGATTAGCATTTCAGTGCCTTACAAGGATAAGGAGAGGACTGATGAATGGCTAACCAGTCAGATCTAAGATATAATCAAATATTACTGGAAAATAAATAAATAAATAAATAAATAAATAAATAAATGTTAATTAAGTGATTCCTAATTATATTCTGCTATGCTCATAGATTGTTTACTAAACCAATTGTCATGAGAGACACTTCACCCAGCAACTGATAGAGATAGAACCAGAGACCCACAGCTAAACATGAGACAGAGCTTTGGGAAGCCTGTGGAAGAGGGGAAAGAATGTTTGTAGGAGCCAGAAGAGTCAAGGATAATACAAGAAAAACTACAAAAGTAACTAATTTGGGCTCACAGGGGCTCAAGAAGACTGAACTGCCAACCAGGAAGACTGCATGGGACTGACTTAGAACCTCTGTACGTACATATATTAGAGTTAGGTACCTCGGCCTGTTTGTGGGACTTCTAATACTGGAAGCAGAAGCTGTCTCTACCCTGTTACCTGTCTGTGGGTCCCCTTATTTCACTGAGTTGCTGTGTCTAGACTTAATAGGAGAAGAGTTGCCTAGCTTTACTGTAACTTTTTATTGCCATGGCTCTGATATACATGGCAGGTCTGCCTTTTTCTAAAGAGTAAATAGAGAAGAAGTGGGGATAGGGTGAGAGAAGAAGTAAGATTGGGGTCTGGACTGTGAGAAAAGGAGGGCAGGGAACTGTATTTCCTGGATATTAAAAATAAATATTAAAAAATAAATACACATATTCATTCATTCATTCAGGGAATGATAGAAGAAGGAAATGATGACAAAAGAATCATATGTTTCTACAATTTAAGACATAGGTGTGAATTCACAGTATTTTTATATGTCCCTATTAGGGTAAATACATGAATACCCTAGAAATATACATTTATAAATGTTTATGATACATATGCTATGTATCTTGTTCTCTGTCAATTTGGAGACATGACACCACAATTATATCAAAATGGAGAAGAATCATGAAATATTTTATGACATGATAATGGTAAAAGGAGGGAGTCTTGAAAACAACTTGAAAGTCTTCACTCACCAATAAATGATACTTCAACCTTAATATAAGTAATTACTGCATTACTTATGAAAGTCTTCACTCACCAAATAAATGATACTTCAACCTTAACATAAGTAATTACTGCATTATATTGCAATCCACTGGGTTGGGCAAGACATGGACCATGGCATTCAATTTGGAAACAGTAAATCATTATTGGGGAAAGAGTGAATTTAACTTGATGGATATTATTCTGAAAAGAACAACAGGATGGGAAAATCATGATTTAGGAATTATTAATGACAGTAGACTAGAAACACTTAAAAAGTGCCCAACAACCATGGTATACTAGCCAAGAAAATCCAAAGAGAAAGATAAAAATGCACATCTAGGATGTATTGTTGCTAATGTGACATAAATTGAATGTGTACCAATTCTGATTAAGGTTAGACTTTAAGATGAAACAAGATCTTATAAGAAAGGAATGAAATACATAGTGATGCAAATTTAATGTCCTAGGACGAATGAAAGAGATGAAAAAATAACAAATATAAACCATAATTCCAATACAGGAACATTTTTTTAATATAAAACATATTATTTGAGCAACTGTAAATAGAAGTGAATACATAAATGTTTTCTGATTTTGATGTGTGTGTTTTGGTCATGCAAAGATATGTGTGCAGCTGTAGGAACACATACTTGAGGGTTCAGCGATGTTTGAGTGTCAGGTTGGCATACATTGTTCTAATATACTTGAGAAATTGATTGACCTAAACATTCTTGACACTTCACTGAAATTTTGAAAATTATATCAAAAAGAAAAAAACAGAAATAGGCAAAAAAATTACAAGTATAGTTTCAAGAAGAACCTGTGTTCAAATGAACACAAAACAAATGAACAAATAAACACAAAAACAAAAAGGAATAACTATGAAAGGATTGATGTAACAGGATGGCAGAGATCATCATTAATCTCATGGCAGCAGAAAATATATTGAGTAAAATACAGTAGACAAAGATGAAGAAAATAGATAAAATAAATGAATCATGGTAATGTGAAGGTGTGCTTGGTGTTTGTCATTTATGCTATAGCCATGTTCTTCAAACAGGAAAAGAAAGGTAACTAACTAACAGGGAAGAACAGAGTATAAACTGAGAGGGGAAATGAGAAAAATAGATATGTTTCACGAATATGAAAATGTTAGTGGATGAAATGAGGCTGGAAAGACAGCTCAGAGAGTCAGAGCATCTTCCATTGTAACCATGAGGATCAGAGTTCAGATCCTAACACTCACATGAAAATATGGGGGTGACCATGTGTGCTTGTAAATCCAGTGGGTGTATACATATAGGAGGACTGATAGGGTTTTCTGAGCATCAGCTGGTGGCATAGGGTCAGACTCAGAGACTTCAATCTAAGTTTTCTTGAAAATAAGTTAGAGCATGATGGAGCAGGATATACAATGTTTTTCACTAGAACAAAAGTACATGGATGAACCAACATATACATGCCCATATGCCACAGATACATATGGACATAATAATTCACAAACAGAAAAGTCAACTGATGATGTAACAAGTTAAACGTTTTACCTTAACTCCATAACTGCAAAATATACTGGGTAAATATTAAAAGCAAAGTGAGTTATAAAGTAATCTATTTTCCATGTAGTAAAGATGAGCACCCATCACTCACTAAAAACATAGCAATAGTCAGTAAGCATAAAGAAAATGTGGATAACTGAAACCATTAAATTTCTTTTAAAAATAGCAAAACTTAAGTAGCATTCTATTTTCTACATTGTCTCAAGACATCATGTCTAGCATAGCCTCTGGGAACAGGTAAGCTCTCCTGTCAGGAGCACGCAAAGCCTGATAGAAACATAGACACCATCCATGCACACCTGTGCACACCATCCATGCACACCTGTGCACATATCATACTCACAAGCACTCTGTCACACACAGGCATATTTTAAGAATGTTTATTTTAGACCTGAAATAAACTGAGAAAAATGAAAATCCATGAACACAGATACATAACTTAATCTGTTCTCTCCAAGTGACTAAGAGTAGCACAAAACATTGTATACAAATAAGAAACATATTAAATACTGGAGTCTAATTGACATAGACAGGTCAGTGTCAAACAATTTCAGTGCACAAAGAGACAAAGGTTAATTGGTACTTCACAGAAGATTTATGAAGAAGAATATGTAAATATTTGCAGATTTACAAGCCAAAGAATTAAACATGGAGGAACATTCTTGCCAAGTTTTGTTTCATGTCTTCAAAGGTTATTATATATACATACATACATATTTAACATTATTTTAGTTCATTATGAAATGTTGAGTGTGACTCTTATATTCATGGCAAGTTAATATGAATGGAGCCTTCTAAGCTGTCTTAGATGTTAGTGTTAATATGTTGTTGCATTATATAACATCCTACATATAATCAAGATTACAAGTCTACACCCTTCTTATGTAATACTTATATAAGACATATAACTCACATAACACATTAGTGTCTATTAAAACATTTTAGGATTTCTAGAGATCAAAATACTTAAGATTTTATCATTAGGATTTTAATCATTCCAGACTATGAGTGTTTTTTCCCTCTTCTCTTCTCTTCTCTTCTCTTCTCTTCTCTTCTCTTCTCTTCTCTTCTCTTCTCTTCTCTTCTCTTCTCTTCTCTCCTCTCCTCTCCTCTCCTCTCCTCTCCTCTCCTCTCCTCTCCTCACCTCTCTTCTTCTCCTCTCTTCTCTTCTCTTCTCCCTCTCCTGCCTTCCTTCCCTCCCTCCCCCCTCTTCTTCATTATCTTGGTCTTTGTCCAGACATATGTCTCTGTACGGATCTAAGTGGTATAGATAGATCTCCCTAGAAAATGGAAATCAAATATATAGTTATTGATGGATGATGGGACTAAATGAGAGGATCAAGCAGGAAAGGGAAGACAAAAGGGGGATGAGGGAGAATTTAGACAGATAGACAAAACTGAGGGCCATTTGACAGGCAGTATGAAAAATGAATACATAGAAGCTTCCTAAAATATATACATATATGAAGGTAATGTAAATGAAATCACTAAATATGGGGAGAGACAGAGCTCTAACTGGACACCTCTTGTAACCAAATGAAGCTTCCTGTACTGAAAATGAGTTACATCTAATAGAAATGATAACCAAAGGAGTCCTGTGAGAGCCTCCAAGCAACCTAGGTTGTTGTGAAGTCTATAGGTTACTTTCAACAACCTGAGAACAAGGCTCTATTGCTGAAGACAATATTTTTACAACTCAGTAAACACAGAGATGTAGAGCTGTGACTATTAGAGCCTATCCAGAGCCTTATATGTACTGACTAGTGTTCATGATACCAATATATGCTCTGCATGTTAACAAAGGAGAAATATAAACATCTACCCAGCTACAACTACAAAATCTTTGATCTACAATGTTGTCCTGTCTGAAAGATATACCAGGGCAAGAGTTGCAGGAAGCTTATGAGAATAACCAAACAATCTCTGATTTGACTTAAGGCCCATTCCAGGAGATGGAATCCATACCCAAGCTGCTTGAATGACCATGAACATGAGTCTATTTAGGGCAGAGACCTATGGAAAACGCAAATATTTTTATTCTCCTCGAGGAACCTAGCAATAACATGACTCCTAATGACATTCTGCTATGTTCATAGATCAATTGCTTGCTCAGCCATCATCAGAGAAGCTTCCTTGTGCAACAGAAGCTTTTAAAATAACTTGTACATATTCTTGCCACAGAAGACAGATGTCCTCAATCTAATGAATATCATGAGAAATGTGAAGCTGACAAAGAGACACATTAGAAAAGACTGCAGTGTGCCATTGCTGGGAGGGTAAGTTCTAAATCAACTTTAGATATCCTTGGAACACACTGCAGGTAGGACATTGTAGGGCTGTTGGCCTGGCTTGATTCCTTGTTTGTCTACCAGAGAACTTATTGTGTTCCATTCATTCTACTGGCTCTCAGGGCTTCTCTCCTGCCTCCCTCCTCATACCTGATCATGCTCCCCCTTCTGTCTCCCATCGAGGACCTTCCCTCCTACCTCCTGTGATTATTTTCTTCTCCCTCCCAAGTGAGATTGAAGCATACTCTCTTGGGCCCTTCTACATGTTAAACTTCTTGAGTTCTGTGCCTTGTATCCTATGTATTCTGTACTTTTTGGCTACTATTCACTTACTAGTGAGAACATATCATACATATCATTTTGTAGTCCCTAACTCAGGATGAAATTTGCTAATTCTATCCATTTGCCTGCAAAACTCATGATGTCCCCACTCTTAATATCTAAAGAATATTTCATTGTGTTAGTGAACCACATTTTCTTCATCCATCCTTTGTTTCACAGTTGTTTCCAGCTTCTGACTATCACAGATAAGGCAGCTATGAACATGCTGGGGCAGGTGTCCTTATGGTATGATGAGGTGTCTTTTGGGTATTTACCTGAGAGTGGTATATAGCTGGCTCTTCAGGAAGATCTACTTCTAATTTTCTGAGGAAATTCCAGATTGATTCCCAGAGTGGTTGTGCCAGTTTGCAATCCCACCAGAAGTAGAGGAGTATTTCTCTTTCTCCACATCCTCACCAACATGTGCTATCACCTGAGTTTTTGATCTTAGCCATTCTGATTTGTGTAAGGTCAAATCTCAGTGTCATTTTGATTTACATTTCCCTGATGACTAAGGACTTTGAACATTTCTTTAAGTGCCTCTTGGCCATTCAAGATTACTCTGCTGTAAATTCTCTTTAGCTCTATGCCCCATTTTTTTATTGTGTTGTTTGGTATTTTGGAGGTTAGCTTCTTGAGTTCCTTATATATTTTAGATGTTAGCCCTCTATCAGATATGGGTTTAGTGAAGATTTTTTTCCCAATCTGTAGGTTGCCAATTTGTCCTATTGACTGTCTGTTTTTAAAACTAAGTTCAGTCCAGTAAATAATAAGGAAACTTTGGTTCATCAAATACATTGGCTAATATCACTACTATTACTGTATGTAATTTAGTTAAACATAATGTCAATCATACAAGATCTATGGCTAGATAAATAGATTTAAATAATTATAAATTATAATGTTTTTATTTTATATTCATTAGTAAAGAAATGCTTTTGGCAAAGTCACAACATATAATTTCAGGCTTTTTGAATTTATTTTGAGAAAAATAATTTAATAGCAATATTTATTGTCTATTTTCATCATGAAATGAGTCATTGCTTGGGTTATACAGTCAAAATATACCTGATGAAATAAGATGCTCAGAAATTGTTATGATGAATCAATGCATTTTTGATGTTACTTTGGATTTTTCAAATGTAAAGTTTTATACCAGCTGAATGCTAATGCTGTGTACTTTCCACAAAGAAGTATCAAAATTACATGACTTCTTCAATTTTTAACAAGAAAGTGCTCAATAAAATTTGAATTGCTTAAAAATTTTAGAAGGTTCAAACAAAAAGTAGCCTTGATTTCAGAAAAATTAAGTATTCCTTTGATTTGTCTTTTTGAATAAGACACAGTTTCTGAAGGTGTTTGAAAGTCTAATAGATTCGGTCAGGATAGAATACATTTAATTTGGTAGGAGATGACTTACAACTAGTGCAATTTAATATGCTATCTCCCAGTAAGAAAAATATCACATGCCTCAAGATGAAATTGAAGGTTGGAAATTTTAAGCCTGATGATATTATAAAGTTTACTACTGAATCAAATCATTTACACTATATGTTTGGTCATAAAAATATATAAAATTTAGAAAGAAAATGCTTAAGAAGTTATCAATAAAGGATATGCAATTATTAATGTAACTTGTGAAATTATCACATTTTTGAAGTTCTGCTTAATTCTTTGTGTAACTAAAATAACTTTCCATCTACAAATTTTGTGAATCTCCTAATGTGAATTTAAAAATAAATAGTGGTTAAAAGTAAGAACTAAAAAATAAAAATAAGAAAATACTTCTTGAGTCACTTAAAGGAAGAGTCCAAAGGAAGGTCAAAGAATCAGTAGTCTAAAATAAGCAAATACACCCAAACACATACACACATACACACACACACACAAACACACATACACACAAAATTGATACCAACTTATTTGCATATTGAGTATTCAACAAAGGACTAAAATTGAAGCCATATGTATACATGCAGAAGAAGGGTTTTGGATTAAAAATAAACTCAAATAATAAAAAGAAGGAAGGAAAAAATTGCATGTCACTATTCAATGTAGCAATCAGTAATAATATTTTAGTGTTTTGACCCATTTGTTGAAAGAATACAGGTTATAAATACATAAAATTTTAAGTATTAGCTTTACATTATCACACTTACACTTCAATGATATTATTTCATCTCTTTTAATGACCAAACAATATCTTGTTATATGGTGTACAGTAATGAAGCATAATATATTTATACATTAGATCATATTTATTTAAGTGTATTAAGTTCAATTACAAATTAAGTCTCTTTATTATATCAGAAATTATCATTTTATGAAATTACCTAAAAGTAAAGCATTGGATCAGAGTATATATAAATTTTAATTAGTTCATTTGTTAAAATCTCTAGGTAATTAGTTACTAAACCAGCCATGATACTATGATAGAATATTGACACATACACACACACACACACACACACATACACACACATATATATATATATATGTGTGTGTGTGATCTTTTTTATGAATACTATGTATAGCACTTTAAAATACGGCATATGATTGTAGAATGCTTTTTAAAAATCATCTTATACTACTTGCTTATAGACTCTAGAACTATAACCTCTTATTTTACATTTTGCTACTACATTTTACATTCTTTTCTTCAGGTAAGTATATGTATAGATAGGTTAGTAAATAGGTAGGGAGATATGTGTGTATACACACATATACACATACATATATGATGTATACATGCATACAAATATATTTAGATATATAGATACCTAGTTACATAAACACATAGCTTTGTAGATAGACAATCAATAGATACATATTTATATACATAGACATATAGACATAGATAAATAATACTCAGATGGATCTATTCATATACATATACATACATGCATATGTATACCACCTGGCATTTTGCTCCTCAGGTCTATGAAAATGCATCCTGAATGCATTTGATTCCTGAATGTAATTTTAGATAAGCTGTAAACAACTGTTAAAATTGTTCTTCAGTTGGATACTAAGTATTAATAAGTAAAGACAAACATGACATCTATACATATGCAAGTGTCTACAGCATTTCACAAGATATGAAATGTGAGGTGGCACTAAAGAATTTTGTACTTTAAGCTTTTTAAATCATATATATGCTTTAGATTGTTGGTGTTATAAGTAAAAACTTGAATTTATATGGGAGTGAAAGCAAGTGCAAATGGTGAGCCAAAGTCCATCATCATCATGTCCATCATAAAGGACATAGTTACTGTCCTTTAATTGGCAATGCATTATAACTTCAAAAATGTGTTAGAGAAAAACATACAGATCAATTCAATTGTCTGTGCTCTCTAGAAGTGCCAATATATCTGCTAGAAACCCACTGCCATATGAAACACGTGAGACATTCATTCAATAAATGCCTTGGATTCCAAAGGAAAAAAAATGCAATACTTAGAGAGGGTTTTACACATGTAGTATTTGATTCTACTCAAAATCTTCACGCGAGGTCTGACTACCAGACACAGTGTGCTGTAACTCAGTGTCCACATCCACTGCTGCCTGCTAGATCTAGGGGAAGTTTGGTAATAATTACACTGGCTGACATGTGTCTCGTTGTCACTCTTGGTTGGTGTGTTTACTGCTCATGTTTGGTTGCAAAATTCCAATTCCTATTAGAGGTGTGTGAGAGCCAATTAATTAATTAATTAATTAATTAAAGAAACAAAACTTACTTCTTGATTATTTGACCTTTGCAGAATCATGCTAACATTTATTCATAAGCATGGTGGTTAAGGTAAAAACTTGAAACTATGACTGTCTATTAATCTGAACAGGGTTTCAGCAAGTCTTTCTAATAAGTTCACTATGAAGATTGTATTTCACTAAAATTGTTCAATAATATATACATATATTTATATTTCTCTTAGAAGGGCTCATGTTTACTTATGTAATGTATACCCCTCATAGATTTGATACAGTGTAAGACTTAGGATTTACATTAACACAGTGCCTTTGCTTGCAGTAACAAGTAATTACATTCCTTTACCAAGTGGGATCATGAAGCATGAAAACAACTTATGGGTAATTAGATATCTGTCTTTAATTCATTAAAGATGGTAACCTATAGCAATGTTCACAGCATGCACATATGTCTATACATACTCTTATAATTTACCAGTGAATTATAAGTTAACAGTAGTGAGCATTCCAGAAATTCTGCTATCTGCATGTAGTGTTAAATCCTATATAAAGCCTCCATTATGCTAGAAGACATTCACAAAATCTGAAATTAACAGCAAGAGTCATAAAGATATCCAGTAATAAATATCCATTTTTTTTAATCAAACTGCCACTATATATGCCATTTTAAGTAACTTGATAAATATCTATTAAGAAACATGTTGGGGTCCTAAGTAAATAATACCTGATCTAATATTACCAGTGAGATATATTCTCTTTATAAATCAAAAATCCATCATGTGGTCTAGAGAGATGACTCATGTTTAAAATGCTTGCTGCTCTTACAGAAGAAGCAGGGTTTATTCTCAGCACTCAAAACTGTCTGAAATTCCATTTCAAGAAGTTCCAATACCTTCTGCTGGTCTTGTACTTATTGCAAGCAAATTGTACACTCAGATTTTTTTCTTATATATCTGCTATTAGAGACAGTGGTCTTTGTGGGTGGGTTGATGCAGAAATTAAGTTTTTGAAGGTAACTTCTGGATTTAGAACTTGCCCTTGATGAATTTGTCAGCATGATATTCTACTGCGTGACCATCTGAAAGGTGACTCCTGAATTTGTGTCTATCCAGTTTTCACCTTCAAACTTCAACTTGTGTCTCAGAAAGTGCAAAAACCAAAATTTAATCCCTTAATAAAGAGTCCCAGATGCTCTCTTATCTCTTCTGTCTGCTAGCTGAATGGCACTGTGAAATTTCCCTTGGTAATTTTGGTTTCAATCTTATCATATGCAACATACATATGGGGAATTATGTGCTTTTCCGGCTCCTTTCTCACTGTAAATTCTATGCTGTTCTAAAAAGGGTAGCTCTCAGAAGTGACACGGATTGTGAACACAGAATTTGTATTTGTAATAAAATTTGAGTCTCTAATGGTCCATATTATGCACTTCTGTTCAATGATAAAACAGTTAAAATCCCAGAAGGTGACAGTGTGTAATTCTCTCTTCTTTTAATGGTTCCATGTGTTTTCACATGAGATAATACATATGATTTAGGTAAGAACTTATAAATGAAAATTCCTGGGAAGGAGCTGTGTATTAAAATCTGATTGGCTGATTATAAGTGTAGTGATATAGAGAGATGAGATTATCACAGGTTCATCAACTAATTATCTTACCTTGGGCTACCTTTAGCTGCTCAAATAGCCATCTCTTGACTACTTCTTGATTGGAACTAACATCCTGTCATTACATAAAAAAAAATAATAATAAACTTTTTGGAAGCTAGTGACAGACTACCAACTTCCATCAATTTAATAAATAAAATAAAATATCACCAGCTACCATCCAAGGCCAACAGGACAGGTTCTCCCATCTTATAACTGCTTTACATTGCCACTAATCTATTTTGAAACTGCCTAGATTTATGCCTTCCTTTGTTCTGTTCTTGTAACCTCCACTCCCAAAATTGCTTCTATGTGGGAACATGAAAACCTTGGTAAAACTAGTTTCATGTCTTCCAGGTCACTGTTGCTAAACTTTGGCACCAGATTGCACTCTTTCTCTCTTTGAGGTGAGAGTATACTGCTTCTCGTACATAGTAACTTTGATCCTTACAAACTAGAAAGCCACACCCTAAGCTGTGTAACTGAAAAAGTCCTGTAAATGGAAACAAAACAAACCCGTTAGCCTGTGTATGAATGTGATGGAAGAAATAAGTATTTAAGTCATAGGCACAAAGAATATAGGAACTGTGAGACTAATTAAATAAAGGTCAAAAGGGAGAGAGAGGGAGAGAGAGAGAGAGAGATCTTGGCAGGTGAATATAGTACAGATGAATTTGTATAGAGTGATCAGTATTTGAAGTCTATTCACCAGGGATGCTTCACTGAAGGCTATTAGTAGTGATCTCATCCTCATGTAATCTTTGGAAAACTTGATGTTTCAAACAGGGCAGTACCAAATCCTCTATAAATATTATCTGACTTTCATTGTCTAATGGAGTTTAATCTATTAATTAGACAAGTAAGAGATTATAGTTAATATCAAATTGAGGTAATTCTGACAATAATATTAATAAAAAATATGGTGGTCTCTTACGTTGTCCAATTGCACTGCAGTTTCCTTTTTCCTTGTGATGAGATGGAGTGATACAAGGTCTGCATGATGAGGGGAGGGGAGTGATGTAAAGGTTATGAAGTAAATTGGGCTACCACTACAGTAGACAAGGAATATGGATAATTATATTTCCTCAAAGCATGAGAACTTATCCTGTGACTAGAATGTAGAAGTGCCCAATTAAAAACTTGTCAATGATTTACTTCTAGAACTCATCAACTAATAATTGCAGAGCATAATTAATCATGGATAACTGAAAATTCAGAAATGGAAAAATCTGAAAAAAAAAAGAGGAATTGCTAGCTATTGCTCAGAAGTTCAATTGTTTTATTAGCATGGGGTAAAGCAGAACCAATGTAAAAGGGGAAAAGGTCATCACCAACCATTCCGTTTTAGCGTATGTTTATAACCGTTGATCAACTTTGATCTAAAAGGTTCTATGTTGTAGCAGGCAGCAAGCAATACAGAAGCTCAAACCTGGACAGAGTGCTGAGAAGTTCTACTGAGTACTCAGTCTTAAAGGCACATTTATCTCACTCTTGCTAGGCTCAGGTAACAGCATAGAGTAGAAGAAGAAGAATTGAAAGACCTAGAGGCTGGTGAGAATCGTGGTGAAATGATGTCCTCTAGACATAACTTACATAATATAGCCATTGTACTCATGAACTTAGAGCAGCCAAATTTACCTTTACAGGGTCAATCTATGTAAGCTCAAGTCAATAAATAATTTCAATAAAGATGAGAGAGGGATCCATGGCACTCCACCACTAATTGAGTAGTAATTGGTAATTGATAGCTGCTGCAGGAGTATGCTGCCACATACGTTTTGTGTGTGGCAGCTGGTAGATTACACATGTGCATAAAGGCAACATTAACTATAATCAGTGAGTTATAAAGAAGATGATGAAGAAACCAATACAGAGGCTCATACCTGGACAGAGTGCTGAGAATAAGAGGACACAACAGTGGAAGAGTTTCATATTATTGGGTATAGGGAGTTAAGAGATTGATGTATACATCATCAAGATATATTGTATATATGAACATAGTTTTCAAAGAAGAAATTAAAGTATTATAAGAATAGAAAAAGAAAATATGGATCTAAGATACTTATCCTAGCCATTTTAGAAAAAATATGCATACTAAGACATGTCAAGTAAAAAACATTTTCTTATGAAAAAGCAGTTGATGAAAATGATCTTTGGATGTTAATACAATAATAACTAGGAACCATATGCTTTTGTATAGGAGGAGCTGTAAGTTACTGAAATATTTTCTGAAGTAAAATTAGAAAATTTCTTCTATTTGCTTTTACATTATTGATTCAAGTGTACATTTAGTGCTGTAAACTTAGGCATAGTTATTTTTAAATGCACAGTTCCTTAAAATGTTACGACCAAGACTAAAGTCAGTATTCATATGAGCTTTTAACATTTCCCATGGTTACTCACCTGACCTAGTTAATAACACACAAAACATTGCAGATACCACACTTCTTGGATGCAATACATAGAGAAATTAAGCTGACACTAGCTAGGAGAATACTGACCACTGGATGGCTCTCACAGCGCGAAATCACACAATACAGTCTTTTAGAAGTATAGGCCCTTGTGTAATGTGGGTTGTTCTTCCTGTAATTCCAAACTTCTGGGCTAATAACCACTTATCAGTGAG